>NW_005849860.1:0-237 GCF_000455745.1 Alligator sinensis
TGGATTGATTTATACAATAAATATATTTTTCATCCTGAAATAGAAAGTTGTTGGGCTTTGCAGATCAGTTTTTTTGCTGTTTTATTTGATGGTCAAGACTATATAATGGGGTATGGCACTCGCAGCCATAAGGGGCAGTAGTTAAGAGGGTCAGGTGTTATACTAAGACTGAGAGACTTGCATACATTCATTTAACCTTAAGCCCTAACCTTAACTCCAAACCTAACTGTAGCCTCA
>NW_005849861.1:0-237 GCF_000455745.1 Alligator sinensis
CCAGGTCCCCCCTCCCGCCCCCAGCACAACAGTCACCCAGGCTCAGTGTTCACAGTCGAGTTGGCCCATATGCCATGGTGAGACTTCAGCTGCTCCTGCAGGGAGAAACAAGACAGTCTGTGGTGTTGGACGCCCACCCCAGAGCCAGCTGAAGGTCCTTTTCTGCAGAGTTGCTGCCAAGCCCATCACCCCCAGCCTGTCCCGTAGCATTGATCTGTCCTAAGTGCAGGACTTTGC
>NW_005849862.1:0-237 GCF_000455745.1 Alligator sinensis
CTGTTCTGAGACCAAAACTATAAAAAACAAACTTGAATGTGGAATTGGGCAACAAGAAATCATCCATAGGCTGGACTGTGTTCAAATAGGGACTATGGATTCTTATCCTATTACCTAGATTAGCTTAGGTGTCCCCCTTGTGCATGTGGGTCTCTACGTACTTTCCCCTTTCCCAGCACTATCCCCACTCCCACCTCCCTCCTTCCTGTATTTGGTGTTCGAAAGACCCTCTCTATT
>NW_005849863.1:0-236 GCF_000455745.1 Alligator sinensis
CAGCCCTCAACAACACCTATGCCAGGGCATTACATTTCTCCTTATGCATCTATGAGAGAGGCTGGTCCTTATTTCAGGACCAGTTTATTGTTTATTGGCAGTTGCCCAAAGATAAGACCAGAAAGTGATTCTATTCCAAGAGCCCAAGCTACCAACCAGGAGAACTGAGGCCTACATAAAACAGATGGAGAAGCAAGAGGAAAAAATAACACAACACAAGGCTAAAAGACAGCCAG
>NW_005849864.1:0-236 GCF_000455745.1 Alligator sinensis
CATGAGCCCCAGAACCACCTATGTGGCCCTGGGCCCATTTCTGATTTTTAGCTTTGTCAACTTGTAAAGAAGTTTTAGTACTATTGGGTAGAAAGTCCTTAAGAAGTACCAGAGGTGAGAGCCTGAGTTTTATTTGTATCTTTTGCTTGTAAAAATTAAAAGGGAAAAATAAAACAAAAAATATATTTTCCTTTTAGTGAAAAAATTATAAAGAGTGTTTTTAGTATTTATTGGGG
>NW_005849865.1:0-236 GCF_000455745.1 Alligator sinensis
CTGTTCTGGAAATTACCTTGTAACACCAGCAGATACGGACCGGGATGCTAGACGCCAGACTTGCCGACTTCTACCTGTCTTGTTATCTTCAGCGTCACATTCACAGAGCAGCAGTGGCTTTTGCTAGCGTTACTTGCAGCCAAGTTTCAAACCGAATTTTACATCCCCTTCACAAGGATTTTAGGCGACCTCCTCAGAAGACACAATCAACCCAGCAGTGGGGAGGTCAGGACAGC
>NW_005849866.1:0-236 GCF_000455745.1 Alligator sinensis
TTTTACTGAGTCAAACTGTGAATCCTGCATTTGTTTGATTGTTCAGGTTTTATGACCTGAGCCTTTTATTCTTTTTAATCTTCACCAGATAAAAGGGGTGGGAACGGAGGAAACAGTCCTATTACAACTTCAGAATGTTCTTTGTAACTGGGAATAAAAAAAATCAAATGAGATAGGAATGAAGCAATAAATTGCCTATGTTACAAACTTGCTGTTATTATTTTCATTAAATGTTC
>NW_005849867.1:0-236 GCF_000455745.1 Alligator sinensis
GCTTGGCCTAAGACCTGCCCACAGCAGTATTAATGAATAGCAGCACCCGGGGGTGCAATGATTTCTGGGCTCCCGGGGACCCGGTCACCAGTGACGGGGGAGAAGTCACAGCCCCAGGTTGCTGCTTCCTCCTGCTAAAAGCTGCATCTAGTTTTGGGCACCGCAGGGATGGGGACGAAGTGGAAAGAGCCCAGCCGAGAGCAGCAGCAATGGTTCGAGGCTGGGGAAACAGGAGT
>NW_005849868.1:0-236 GCF_000455745.1 Alligator sinensis
CCCTGCCCTGGCTCTGCCTCTGGCTGGCTCCTGATAGCACGCGGGGGAAGGTGCCATTCGTTCCCTGGGCTCCGCGCCAGGCTCGGGGAGCAGCGCACATGCTGGGGATGCCCAGGGGCAGCTGGAGCAGGACCGCAGCTCCCGGCCCCTGCGGGAGAAATTGCTCTGTGCAGACGCTTCAGGCTGAAGCCGAGTCTCAGTTTCAAGCCTGGTGGTCAGGATGGGAGCAGGGGCCG
>NW_005849869.1:0-236 GCF_000455745.1 Alligator sinensis
GGACATCCCTGACCCCAGTTTGCCTGGCCCAGGATGCCAACGGGCAGCTCCCCACAGCTGGGTTTGAGTAATGAAGTGGATCTTGGGCTGGGATTATGGTTGGAAATCTGTTTTGGGCCACCTCACAGCATGCCCCTGTTGCACCAGGGGACTCTCCTGGTCATCCCTGACCAGAGTCATAGTGTTGTATTCCTTAGGGTCGGAAGGGACCTAAACAACTCATCAGGTCCGACTCC
>NW_005849870.1:0-236 GCF_000455745.1 Alligator sinensis
CATAAGTTCCAAAAATGCCAAGTAGACAACCAAACTGTGACCACGTTGATGACCATAAAATAATACAGTGCGATCATACGGTGCATTTATGCAAGGTAGCCAGCTCCATTTAGTACATGCTAAATGTGTCCAGATAAGGAGTTAGTGCAGAATAGTTAGTATGTTGTAAATTCACATCCTAGTTGGACTTCCCCAGGCAGAGAAGTCTGTACGATCAAATCTTAGCATGAGATACC
>NW_005849871.1:0-236 GCF_000455745.1 Alligator sinensis
GAGCTCATGCCTGAGCCACTGCTAGCCAGACCGGGCATCATGGAGGTACCAGATGTGTTCCCACCGGGGCCCATGGGATTTCCGAACACCTACAGGAGCGAGCAGAGTCCGAGACAGGCCCCGTCAAAACCCACATGACACTCACGTGGCACCTGGGGTAGGCCCAGCAGGTGGAAATCGGGCCCATGGGCTTCTCCATGGCACTACTTTGCACAGACTCTGCACCCCCACCCACT
>NW_005849872.1:0-236 GCF_000455745.1 Alligator sinensis
TCTCTGGTCCTTGGAGTTAGCTCTGGCCTCTCTCAGAGTGCTACTTTTTTGTCTTTACTGAGACAGAGTGTACCTGATGTTCCAAGAAGTGAAGCAGTCAGCTTTTCTTAAACAAAACAACATTAATTGGATAAGAGCAATACAGTAGGCAGAATCTACGTGGTCTGAAGTCCACTGGAATTCTTTCCCTTCAGGGTCAATTATAACGAATAGCTTTAAGGATAGATTTTTTTTTT
>NW_005849873.1:0-236 GCF_000455745.1 Alligator sinensis
GAGGGGCAACCTCCTTAGATATCCATGTCTCTTGGCATCGTGACTGTCCCACCCTAAATCCCCCTCCCTGTTGGGAAATACAAATAGATCCTTTAATCTTCGCTACCAGGAGTCTTCCAGAACCATTAAATCGTGAGGAGAGATTAAAATCACGATTAAAGCCCCAGTCAGAGATTATGCCTGTCCTATTGAGGGGAATAGGCAGGAAAGGGACTCCCTCATCACTAGAAACAGGA
>NW_005849874.1:0-236 GCF_000455745.1 Alligator sinensis
CATACTTCATGTCTATTCATTACGTTCCACCCACCTCCCTCCCCACCACATTTCCAATCAGATGCATTATTCATAATTTCCACCAACCCCTTTCTTGAAATTGGACATGTTTTATGGAAAAAATATTGAAATGTAAAACTTCATATAATGATTGGGAAGTTCTAATGGTCTGTAGTGTTTTAGATATCAAGGGACTGATCGCTAATGAATCTTTTCCTATGACTCTTCACACCTTT
>NW_005849875.1:0-236 GCF_000455745.1 Alligator sinensis
AAAAAAATGATATTTAATAGAGCTGAAGGTAGGGGCAATGCACTTTATATATTTCTTTATGTAAAAGTGTGTGTGTATATATTTTATATAAAAGATTGTGTGTATAATGCTGCAGATAAGGGGCCAGGTCCACTTCAGAGCCTGCTTGCACATTCAGAGAGCTAGCTGTTGTCATAAGACTATGCAAGAAGCTACTAGCACAGTGAAAATACAAAAGCTGTAACAATCCTGGCTGA
>NW_005849876.1:0-236 GCF_000455745.1 Alligator sinensis
CCCAGGTTTGTGGCTCCCAGCTACCCAGAATCTGGACAACTTGAATTTCGAGGACTAGACTTTTTATGCATGAAATGTACACCTGGAAGAAAAGGATGTGATCAATTGGGAAAATTGTGTGCAGATATTCTACAACTGCTGACACTTGGATAGTTCCATATCCTTAATGTAAAGAGCAAGAGGCTGTGGTCTCTCTGTTTGCTATGTATTATGTGTCTGTATTTCATTAGTATGTG
>NW_005849877.1:0-236 GCF_000455745.1 Alligator sinensis
GATTCACACCGAAGGGATTCAAACTTTAGGAACTTTAATTGAACTGCGCGTGACTGTTGCCTAGTGAGTGCAGTGATGGGCACGCTGAAATACATAAGGTACCCCTAATCTAGCTACTGTATTTATAGTGGGACAGAGGGAGAGGATGATCAGGTTCACAGGTAGAGGTGCTACAGAAGCCAAAAGTTAAACTTGGGTGTATTGACTTGCTGTCTCCAGGAAGCCCACGTTCCTGG
>NW_005849878.1:0-236 GCF_000455745.1 Alligator sinensis
AAGCTCCTGTGACACATGTGCTCAGGTCTGATGTTCGCAAAAGAAACCCAGCGGGTTACGCCTGTCCCTGGAAACCCTTCACCTACCCTGGGTTGTCATCGTCATGGACTTTATAGTAGAGCTGCCCAAATCTAATGGATTTACCTCCATGCTGGTTGTAGTAAGCCATTTTATGAAAATGGCAAAGTTAATCTCCTATAGTGGGTTCCTACCAACAAAGAGACAACACAGCTTTG
>NW_005849879.1:0-236 GCF_000455745.1 Alligator sinensis
AGCTGCCCCCACCACTGCCCCCCCCCTCCGCAGGCGCTGCCCCCGCACGTGCGGGTCTGGGACTCCGTGAGTCTGCACACGCTGCACGTGCTGGGCCCGGGGCCCTTCGAGCGCGCCGTGGCCTGCGTGGGCTTCTCCAAGGCCGTAAGAGCCCCGCCCCTTCGGCCCCGCCCTCCCACCTCTTGGCCCCGCCCCCTGTGGGACGGGGTGGGGGGAATGCAGCCGGGCAGGGGTCG
>NW_005849880.1:0-236 GCF_000455745.1 Alligator sinensis
ATCAGCATGGACAGGCTGACACCCTCATATCTGAACAATGTCTAACCTCAATGTTCAGACTCATCTGAACAAAGGAGCCAAAAGAGGCAGAGGGGACCATCAGAGCCAGACCTGGCAAGCCAGTTCTGGTGGCTCTGCAGTCTTTGTCACTGCTACCACCTTAACCTACCTAAGGAGGAAGTTGACTAGGCAGATGACATGCCCCTCAGCTATCTAGTATGGGACTGAAAAGATGT
>NW_005849881.1:0-236 GCF_000455745.1 Alligator sinensis
CCCCCGTGACCTTCGGGGCATCGCTGATCGTGTCCCTCACGGGGCTCGGCGTCTCCCTGGCAGGCGGCCTGACCAGCGCGGCAGAGACCACCACCGACATCGTGCAGAGGAAAGTCAAGAAGGGAGAGGTACAAGAGATCCTAAAGCAGTGCCAGGCTGAGCTGGGACTCATCCAGGACTACGTGAAGACCATCGGCATCTGGGAACAAGAAGGAAGGCCTGCGGCTGCTGGTTGC
>NW_005849882.1:0-236 GCF_000455745.1 Alligator sinensis
AGACACTGCATGCAAACCAAGACAGTGTGGGCGGCCTCAGAGGGAAGCAGGAGCTCACCACCAAGCCCAGGTGGAGAGCCCACTCCTGCCCTCAGTGCAGGAAAAGTTTTAGCTGCCCCTCGCGCCTGGCTCTGCACAAGATAAGGCACGGTGGGGAGAAACCCCGTGTACGCGCCACGTGTGGGAAGAGCTTCCCCTGCCTCTCGACCCTGGCTGCTCACCACCAGATCCATTCT
>NW_005849883.1:0-236 GCF_000455745.1 Alligator sinensis
CCCACACACAGCGCCTGCTCCAGCTGTCATCCCATGCAGCATGGCCCTAGTGTCCCCCACAGCATCTACTCTGGCCATTCCAGGACGCATGTTGGATCCAGCATGCAGGGCTGCCCTGTGAATCCAGTCTGGCCTGTGGACTGGCCCCACACCACCCATCTAGCCTTTAGGGCAGGATGAGTTTGACACCCCTGGTCTATAGGATGCATCTCTACCCCGCCTTTTGCCTGACTTCA
>NW_005849884.1:0-235 GCF_000455745.1 Alligator sinensis
GATGTCCCTTCCACCCCTGCTTCCCTCTCTGATTCTAGGTGGTGGTGACTGCAGCTGCTGCAGTGATAGATGGGCCCGGCTAGAACCTCCTGGCAGTGGTTTCCTCCTCCAAAAAGTTATCCGCCTCGTGTAGCCCCATTGTACTAGTCCCAAAACTTGACCAGACTATTTGGTTCTGTATTGACTTCCAGAAACTAAGAGCAACATCCATATGTGATGCCTCTCTCATGCCTTG
>NW_005849885.1:0-235 GCF_000455745.1 Alligator sinensis
TGCTTTGGGCAGTCTTCCACTATTTTTAGCTGTCTCACTACATAAAGGGGCTTAACTATGCTTTTCCTTTACCCAGAAGAATGGTGTTTAGCACACCCACTGTCCTTAACCAGGCCTGTGATTGACTTTGGATCAAAGCCTCTGTTGGTGGTATAGGCATTAATACTTTCCAGCCTTGCATATGTGCATAAATACATTGCGTGCACACGCACAAACACACCCTAAATATCTTTGT
>NW_005849886.1:0-235 GCF_000455745.1 Alligator sinensis
AAGGAATTCCTCAAACCAGCATCTGGCAGCAGGGAGCTCCACAGGTCGCTCTTCATTATGCCCTGCAGGAGCCCATTCCTGTCCGCACCCTGGCTGGACCTGCTCCAGCTTTAGTGACCGTAGCTGGGGTGTCTAGAGCAGGCCACGGCGCCTTATGGTTTAAGATCCAAAAGTCTCAGGTTTGGCGCTCATTGCCACCCAGAACCATGGCATTACAGCTGCATGTCCCATAGAT
>NW_005849887.1:0-235 GCF_000455745.1 Alligator sinensis
TGTAGATTAGAGGGTTTAACATGGGTGTCACAACTGTATAGAAGACAGAAATGATTTTGTCTTGCTCTTGGGATGACTTGGACTGGGGCTTGAGGTACATGAACATGGCCGCTCCATAGAAAAGAGTCACCACAGTCAGGTGGGAACCACAGGTAGAGAAAGCCTTAGATCTGCCATCCACCAAGCAGATCTTCAAGATGGCTTTGATCATACGCATGTAAGAGAAAAGGATGAA
>NW_005849888.1:0-235 GCF_000455745.1 Alligator sinensis
TCTCTCTCTCTCTCTCTCTCTCTCCAGGGCTACACAGCGCTTGTATAATATTCTAGCACCCGCTATATGGGAATCCCAGATTAGCCCCCAAAATGTAACCTGGGTGGTACCCCAAGAGGTACCCCCTCTCCCATTGAAGAGATCAAAGCAAGTGCACAAGCGCTGTGCAAGGTGTAGGGACTCTCCTCTCCCTATACAGCAGAACCAGACCACCAATGGAGACTTAACCATATAC
>NW_005849889.1:0-235 GCF_000455745.1 Alligator sinensis
AATGTCAATGGAAAGGCTCTCTAGAGCCCTTTTGATGGTCTCTTCTTGACTATATGCCTAGTAATATAAGCATAAATGCCTGCACTGCCTAACTAGTTCCTTGTTATAGAAATAATTCATGGCTTAGATCCAGCATACATTTTCTGTTGTTACAAAAATGACAAATGCATCATAGCAAATGAAGGTTGGAAGGGACCTCCAACCCTAGTCCTACCCCCTGCTCAAAGTAGGACCA
>NW_005849890.1:0-235 GCF_000455745.1 Alligator sinensis
ATTTTCACAAACCTTTTATCTTACAGACAGACACCTCGGAAACAGCCATAGGGGCCATCCTGACTCAAGAAGATGCTAGAATCAAAAGACCTGTGGTGTACATGAGTCATAAGCTGCTCTCTGTGGAGACATGGTTTGCTAATACAGAGAAGGAATGTTTAGCGATCTGATGGGCCGTGGAGCATTTCCGTTACTAACGGATGAGGAGGGAGTTCAAGCTTATAACAGATCACGC
>NW_005849891.1:0-235 GCF_000455745.1 Alligator sinensis
GTTAATTGTGCAATAAATTTAGACCAGCCACCTGTGCAAAGTAAGGCTGGCCATGCCTGCAAAATAATTATCATGCAATGAACTGGTCAACAGTATGCAATAAATTTAGACTGGCCACATGTCTGAAGTAATCATCACCCCATAAAAATGTCCATCCAAACTATAAAAAGAGCCAGTCACCTGCTAAGTTAGTGCTTGGGAATTTGTAACAATTTTATAGCTGGTTTCTATCCAG
>NW_005849892.1:0-235 GCF_000455745.1 Alligator sinensis
TGGTGGCAGGGAGCGGAGGCTGGAAGGGAGAGGGACCTGGGTTTGACCAGGGCTTTTCCCCTGTCCCTCTCTCTCTGGCAGACACCAGCATTCAAGGCCCAGGGAATTTGGATCCCTCTAACTGATCTACGATTTACCCCCGTGGCGGGCCAGTAGCGGGCGCTCCTGCACTGAGCCACCCACTGCGCTGCGCCCGAGCACCTACCGGGCTCCGAGTGCCTCCCTGGGGGTGCCT
>NW_005849893.1:0-235 GCF_000455745.1 Alligator sinensis
CTCTACAGCCTTCCTGTCCCCCTGACTTCCACCCCCACCCCAGCTCCCTACAGCTCCTGCCTCTCGCCACTAATGCCCCAGTCTCTGCCTGTTCCTTCACGCCCCCTCCCCACCGTTACTGTCAAATGCTGCTCTCTCCTTGGAGCAGAGCACATGGAAACAGCCCCTGCTGGGCCACACAAAAACATTGGTGCTGCTGATCAGCTAGGCAGGGGATGGACTTCCATGTGCTCCA
>NW_005849894.1:0-235 GCF_000455745.1 Alligator sinensis
GTATAGCAGACAGAAGTAATTCCTCCTAATTTTTAGGTGACCACAGCAAGCTGAAAAACATGTACGAGTCTCTCTCTTCCTGGCTCAAATGAAATAGCTTAGAAATAAATAATTCAGCCATTTCATCTCCGGAGTTTGGAGATGAAACTTCTATCGTTTTATACACATAGTGCTCCTTCTAATGACTTCAAAGACTTGCGCTATATAGAATCATAGAAAATTAGGGCTTGAAGGG
>NW_005849895.1:0-235 GCF_000455745.1 Alligator sinensis
TTCTCAACATGTCATTGTGACATTATGGGACATGTCCCTGACCATGAAATAAATATTATGCATAGTTGTGTGTGAAACACATGCTAATCTGAGGCTTAAGTGATTGTTGCATTGATGTCCCAGGGGGAGTCCAAACCAGTCATGGTAAGGCAACATCTTTCTTTATCTCTGAACAGCAATAGCATCTTTTTTTATCTCTAGGATGGCTTATGATTGGCCTAGCCTAGGGCCTAGG
>NW_005849896.1:0-235 GCF_000455745.1 Alligator sinensis
CCTCCTCCTCCTCTTAGAACAAAAAGTAATTGGCCCCATGTTAGAGTGCAGATGTAGCAGCATTAGGTTTTTGCATTTTTTAGACAAAGAATCTTTCTGGACATCTTATTATAAGTAAACTTGCTATTCTACTTATTGGGAAGTTGCCACTTGACCTTGCTACAAAGTCAATAGCCAAATGATCCTGCGTGTTTAAGATATTCTTGAAGTGGAGCTCCAATTTATTTTTTTTTTT
>NW_005849897.1:0-235 GCF_000455745.1 Alligator sinensis
CCCCCCCCCAGCCGCCAGGGCTCGGTGCAGGCAGCCCGAGCCTTCCCGCAGCCGGAAGGCGGAAGTAAGGTTCTGGTCCCAGCCGGAAGTGGCGCTAGTGTCTCCAGTGCGGGGCCATTGGGCAGTGAGGCCCCCACTGGCCCTTGAAGGGATTAGAAGGGGACTGAGCCGCGTCCCGGCTCGGCGCCCGTGGACGCCTGTGTCCCTTGTGGAGCGGCGCTGCCTGGCGCCGGGG
>NW_005849898.1:0-235 GCF_000455745.1 Alligator sinensis
TGGCATGCTCAGAAGCAACAGGAGGAAGGAGAGTGTGTCCTCTAGGTAGCTTCGTGGCCATATTCCCTGACTGACCCATGCAGAATGGAAGTATTTAGGGGAGAGGACAGGGGGTGAGGGGGGAAAAGAGGCTTAGTTCCTCGTGGCCCTCCTGCGAGTGCCATGGGACTGGTGAAGATGTGCACAGGCCAGGCGAGGAAAAGGCAAGGCAAGGAAGAGGGGAGGGGAGGCAAGG
>NW_005849899.1:0-235 GCF_000455745.1 Alligator sinensis
CCCCCCCGCCAGCAGGCAGCCCCCGGCCTGCTCCCGCTCCCGTGCCCGATCCTGCGCCAGCTCCTGGCGCCGCTCCGCCTCGCTCAGGTAGCGCCCCACGTACTGCTGGTAGAGCAGCGGGGCCCGCGCCCGCATGGCCCCCCTGCTGAAGTACTCGCCGTCTGCGGGCACAGGGAGGGTGCTGGGGGGGCAGGCGAGTGTCCCCCCTCGCCTCTGACCCCTCATTCTCACCCCG
>NW_005849900.1:0-235 GCF_000455745.1 Alligator sinensis
TCTGTACCTGCTTGGGGGCTGTGGCTGGGCCGACTGGACCTCCTTGGCATGTCCAGGGTGATCCAGGGACCATGAGCACCACTGAGGGTCATGCAGGCAGTGCTGTGGTCCCCAAGCACTGTGGGACAGGCTGGGACCAGGGTTGGCTTGGGGGACACACACACATGAGGCTTTGGGCAGAGCCAAAGGTGCCCTCCATCTAGACATGATTTCCGTTTCTGTCCCTGGGCCAGCC
>NW_005849901.1:0-235 GCF_000455745.1 Alligator sinensis
CCATAACCATGAGGTTATACGGAAAGACAAGCACTCCTGGCAGTGGTTCCCCACTCCCCCCGCTGTCCTTCAGCCAGAGGCAGGAATGACGGTCGACATCTCTTGTCTGAGCCCTCTGTACCCCAGCATAGCTCAGGGGCCTCAGGCTGTGCGGGACCTGCCCGGTGAGAGAGCAGGGGACTGGGCACCTTCCCAGGGGGCAGAGCCCACCTCTGGGTGCACAGGGATGCCCATC
>NW_005849902.1:0-235 GCF_000455745.1 Alligator sinensis
CACAAGTGACGCTCCCAGCCCAGGGCCCAGGGCCGAGCGAGTGCGCCCCACATCCCTGCCCGCAAAGCCCACAGAGCAGCATAAAAACCCCAAAGCCCCAAGAAACAACTGGGAAAAACGAGCACCAGGGGTCACGGGTCCCTGGGGCGGGGGGCAGCTAGAGGGTCCCACCATCCCCCTCCCAGTATAAACCACCCCCAGGCCTGGGAGAACTGGGAGGGTGAGAGGAGGGGGG
>NW_005849903.1:0-235 GCF_000455745.1 Alligator sinensis
GCCAGGCGGGGGGGGGCACCTTTGGGGCCACGGGGACCTCGGGGCGGCGGTGGGGGACACAGGGAGGGAGGCTTTGCCCGAGTCTGCAACTGTTGGGAGACATTGGAGATGTGCGGGGTCTGCGTGTCCTTGGCTGAGGGGGCTGGGCCCACGCGCAGGGCACTGGGGGGCCGTGGGGGGATCTGTCTCGGGTCTCCCACCCCGCGGTGACGTCTATGCCATCCCCTTCTCCGCA
>NW_005849904.1:0-235 GCF_000455745.1 Alligator sinensis
CAGGCACCTGATCCTTTATTTTTTTGGTAGAGCCTGCCTGCTTTTCCTGTGTCCAGGAGGCAAGTTGCCAGCAGGGTGAGAGGCCCATGAGATCCTGGGGACCCCGGTCCGTCCCCCTGCAGTGCAGTGCCCCTTGGGGCTGCCAGGCCGGGGTGCTAGTCAGCCAGGTGCTGCTCCACATCGGGGTTGGGGAAGAGTTGAATTCAGCCAGGTGCTGCATTTGAGCTGTGGCAGC
>NW_005849905.1:0-235 GCF_000455745.1 Alligator sinensis
AGCACTGGCACACCCCAATCAAAATCTGCATCCTTGACTGCAACCAATGCCCTATATTTTTGAAGAAGAGGAGGTGAAAAAATTCCTGACATCTTTAGCAACAGGAAAGGAAAAATTCCTTCTTCATCCCATCTAGCAACCAGCAGAACCAGAATCATGGCAAAAATCAAACATCCTCCACTCTGCTTTGCAACCTAGAGGCAGCAAGCACAACTCCAAAAATGACACCCTCTAA
>NW_005849906.1:0-235 GCF_000455745.1 Alligator sinensis
AAAAAAAAGGGAATGAGGTAACAGTAGGAGAAAGCTGTTAAATCACTAGGACCACCTTATGTCTTTGCCTAAATGATCTCAAAATACAACAGCCCAAAGAGTCAAACCAAATCCTTCCTGCCTGGGACCTGGGACCTGCCTCCCCTGGTGAAGAAATCAAATATTCTGGTTGAAACAGTGTGCTCCTGTCCTGTCAGAGGCACTGGTGCTCTCTGGTTCATATGCTGCTTATTAC
>NW_005849907.1:0-235 GCF_000455745.1 Alligator sinensis
TCAGTCTGTTCAGCTTCACCCACACTTCTCTTTCAAGGTAGTACCTGATGGGGAACTCATTTGGTGTTGGGATAAAACACTGTATGCATAGGTGTGACTTTTCTCAGTGGTCGGCCCACTGCATTGCTGCCCGTAGGTTTGGTTCAGTATCCCCACTCCCCTCCAGGAGCTTGGGGGCTTCATGTAGGAATGGTTTATAATTTTTGAGCCTCTTAAGCCTCCATCTCTTCGGGTT
>NW_005849908.1:0-235 GCF_000455745.1 Alligator sinensis
GACTATTTATTAGCTAGCTTCCAGCAACTCCCTGCCTGGTCCTTTGACTTGCCCATTTCCTTCATGAAATGCATATGGAACCTCGGTGCCTAAAACTGGGGCTCCACTCTAGGGCACACTTAAATTTAGGGTTTGTAGCACCTGTCTTCCAGGCACACAAGTTATTTATTCTATCTGGCCTTTACTCTTTCATTAGGAACTATTTCCTATTCTCAATGAAAAAGCCTCTGTCAAA
>NW_005849909.1:0-235 GCF_000455745.1 Alligator sinensis
CCTGCTCTGGAAAGTTTCCAAAGCAGGAGGCTCCACAGCTCCTCTAGCTCAGTGCCTGGCCCAATGCTAGCTCGCTCTCACAGTCAGAAAGTTCCTCTTCATCTCCAGCTTGACCTTCCTTTGCTACAGCTCCTGGCCATTGCTCCAATCCTGTCCCCTACGGCTACAGAGAATACAGTCTCTCTCTGTCCTCTCTATCATCGCCCTGCAGGTATTCGAAGACATACCCAATCCC
>NW_005849910.1:0-235 GCF_000455745.1 Alligator sinensis
CTCTCGTGTACAGCTTTTCCATTCAGATGCTCAAAGCACTCTACAAAGGCAACAAAATGCCATTTTCCCAATTTTGCACATGGGAAAATTGAGCAAGACAAAAGGTGACCAACCTGCCAAGGATCACACAGCAGGCCAGGGGAAGAGTTTGGAATATCACTTACATCTCTTGAGTTGAGGTCCAGCATCCTACCCCTTGAGAAATGTCACCTCATTTAGTATTCTGGGAACAGGC
>NW_005849911.1:0-235 GCF_000455745.1 Alligator sinensis
AGAACTTGGATTATTTAGTCTGGAGAAGAGATTTAATCACAGTCTTCCTATACCAGACGGGGGGTCCCAACAGGGGGGTGAGAGACGACCCTCTGTAGCTGCAGGGGGAGGACGGGACAAGCAGTAACGATCCTAAATTGTAACAAGCAGAATTGCCTTTGGAGATGAGGGAAACTTTGCTTTCTCTGAGGCGGTTAAGAGTTGGAACAGGCTCCCAGCAGCGGGTGTAGAGGCT
>NW_005849912.1:0-235 GCF_000455745.1 Alligator sinensis
CCAGTCCAGAGCCTCCCTGCTTCTCACGTGTTGCTCGCAGAGGGGTGGAGCGTCCGCGGTTTGAACCTGCTCCTGTGAAATCCCATCTGTGCCTCTGAGGGGCACTTGAACAGGTCACTGTACATCCAGCCAGTCCTCACCTGCCTGTCAACTACATGCATGTACTCTTGGAGTAGAATAATGATGCTGACTGCATCCGGATGCACAGAGAAACGTTCATAACTATGGCAACCCC
>NW_005849913.1:0-235 GCF_000455745.1 Alligator sinensis
TGGGGCTGTGGCTGGTGAGTCACAGAGCCCATGCCCGAGGGGGGCGGGAGTGTGAAGCATGAGTGGCCAAGATGTGGGTGCAAGGGAGTTTGGGGGAGTGTAGAGACCCCCCACACACACACACACACTCCCCACATGGTGCACAGGAGCAGCAACAGGTGGGGACGTTCAGGGTATTTGTAGCCTAGGCAGGTGCTGCCCCCGGCAGTGCACGGCTCTGGCCCCGAAAGCATGG
>NW_005849914.1:0-235 GCF_000455745.1 Alligator sinensis
AAAAACAATCCTCATTATTTTGTTCTGGGTTCATATAATTGTACTGGGTTTGAATGAGACAAGAGTTGCTTAAATGTAAATGTGTACTCATTCACGGACAGCCCAATGCCGGGACTCTTCCAAAGACTTTACTCAGAGTACATAGATATTATGTTTTTGATGGGATTCAGGAAGCACGAGCCTCCACTGAAACACGGCAAGAGAGAACTTTGCCTAATGCCACGTTTCTTATGTC
>NW_005849915.1:0-235 GCF_000455745.1 Alligator sinensis
TATTTCACTTGGTATGGTGGGTGTCCAAAGGACCCAGGGTGTGTTGGGAGGTTGCAGATCAGGATGATCCCAAACTTTTGGAGATCAATCAGTATGTGCTGTATGTGCTCTCTTCTCCATTATTGGGGATAATGTGGTGTATGGTGTACCCTGACCCCCTCAGAGCTATTATAGAAATACCACACAGAGAAGCGGGCTATTGAATACTGGACACCTAACTTGGGGTTAATGCTGT
>NW_005849916.1:0-234 GCF_000455745.1 Alligator sinensis
TCCCCTGCTGCCCCGCGGCCTGGGCACTGCCTGGCTCCCACTGCGTCTGCCCCAGGGCTGGGCTGTGGGCAGAGCCGATGGCTCCGGGGAGGGCCACATCCCTGGGGCTGGGTAGCTCCCCCAGCAGCAGCCCGTGGCCCTGGCACCAGCCCTGACAGGGGTGCGGGCGTGAGCAGTTGCTTGTTCCCAGACTGCTGCCCGGGGACCTGGGTGCTGCACCGCGGGAAGTGCCTG
>NW_005849917.1:0-234 GCF_000455745.1 Alligator sinensis
GGCCACCTTCTTTTTTGCTTCGCCAAAAAAGAAGGCAAAAAAGGCGACCCCCAGTCGACGCCTGCTTCGCAGCTTCCCAAAAGGGGCAGTGCTGAAACGGGAAGCGAAATAAACTCGCCTGCGGCTCAGACAAATTTCGCTTCTGATCCGTTTTGACCGCGTCACTTTTGGCGTCGCTAAAAGGGGATCAACTGCCAACCCATCCCCACCCTGGCCCTTCCCTGGAGGGGAGGG
>NW_005849918.1:0-234 GCF_000455745.1 Alligator sinensis
AGAGGGCAGCAGTGGTTCCACAAGGCATCTGCTTTCATGCAAAATCTGAGGAGCTATGCTCTGCTAACATATTTTCTGTAACTTTTGCAATTTCAGCTGGTGCCAATGAAGGGTGTGCTCTGAATGGCTTGTCCACAGGTGAGTGGGTCCAGTGGTGTCGCACTGAGGAAAAGAGCCTTTGCCAGCCTCAGTGACCCAGACACTGTTGGGGTGGGGGGCTGCCCCACCAACCCT
>NW_005849919.1:0-234 GCF_000455745.1 Alligator sinensis
TGCACATTATGTTTTTGTGGAAAAAATACTGTCATCACTTCATTATAGCTGTTTTGAATAATAATGACAGTCATGAGAGGGAGATGAATTTGTTATTATGGTCAAATACCCTCCTATGGAGCAGTTTCCTCAAAGAAGCTTTCAGCTCCTTGTTCCTTATGCTGTAAATGAATGGATTCATCAGCGGAGGCACCACAGAATACAAAATAGCCACAAAAAGATCAAGGGCTGAGG
>NW_005849920.1:0-234 GCF_000455745.1 Alligator sinensis
AAGCGCACATGCTTGCATGTGTGGACGTGCCTCTTGTGGTCAACTGTATTAAAGGCCACTGAAAGATCTAGTAAGATCCATAGGGTGTTATTTCCCCTCTAAATCTCCATCTGAAGACTGCTGGCCAAGGCTATAAAACCAGTCTCTATACTATATCTAGAATAAAAGCCAGACTGACAGGGGTCCATGGACCCAACAGCATCCAGATGAATCTGGAGTTATTGGGAAACCTTT
>NW_005849921.1:0-234 GCF_000455745.1 Alligator sinensis
CTGCATAGTTGGGATACAGTTAGACAAGCATTTTGATGCAAGACATGCTTCATCAGTTTGTGGAAAAAAGTCAGCAGAGCAAAGTAAAAAAAAATAGTTGGAAGAGGAATCACGATTATTACAGGGGAGATATTCTTAGGAAGCATGATTATTGTAACAGTGCCTAAATAAGTGATTCTCCACCTTCTTAGATTGAAGGCCTGTGCCTCAGAAAATGCCAGCTCTTAGCTTTCA
>NW_005849922.1:0-234 GCF_000455745.1 Alligator sinensis
GACCCCAACCCTTTGGGAATCTCATCAGGCCCCTCTCACTGTCCATCCATTGACCCCGTGCTTCTCTGACACCCTGCCCCAACCATGCAAATACCATGATTTCAGAGGACACTGGTGGGGCAAGACTGTGTTATGATCTGAGCTCCTCATTGGAAAAGCAGAGGGATTTGCCATGTTCCTGGCACTCGGTGCCCATTGCAATCTGACAAGTAAAGACTCCAGGAACACCAGGAC
>NW_005849923.1:0-234 GCF_000455745.1 Alligator sinensis
TACCATATCAGTAAGATTTTACAGTTCAGCTCCCACTGTGTTGAAACATCCTTGCACATACTTCACTCTGGTCCACTGCTTGAATCTGAAGTCCACCTCGCTACTGTATATGTGAGTTTTTAAAATCAGATTTCTCTGAAATTAGCAAGAGAAACACATACAGATCTTCAATAATGAAGCCATCTCCCTGCCAGTGTATGAGAGTGTCCCGCAGACAAAATACTGTCCAGGCAG
>NW_005849924.1:0-234 GCF_000455745.1 Alligator sinensis
GGGTACAGGATCTCGGGCGCGTTGTCGTTCCGGTCCAGGATGAACAGGCGCACCGTCACCCTGCTGCTCAGCGCCGGCGACCCGCCGTCTCGCGCCTCCACTTCCACCTGCAGCTCGCGCAGCTGCTCGTAGTCGAAGGAGCGCTGCGCCACCACGGCCCCGCTCTGCGCCTGCACCGACACGTGGGCCCAGGCCGGCGCCCCCGCCGCGCTCCTGTCCCCGCCGCCGCCGCCG
>NW_005849925.1:0-234 GCF_000455745.1 Alligator sinensis
TCTGACCCTAAACATCCATGAAATCTATGAAATATCCATCAGTACTGTTTTGCCACCAACTATCATCAACTGGAGAAAAGTCATTCAAAAGCAAGTAATTTCCAGGAAAAGCCAAGCCCTTCTGTTATCCATGGACAATCCAATTAAGATTGCTTCCACCTCAGCACTATAGCACTTTCCACAAGCTGTACTTTCTCAACAGTTGGCTGTCACAACCCAAGGGTGTGATTTTGT
>NW_005849926.1:0-234 GCF_000455745.1 Alligator sinensis
CTCTCTCACTTCGCGGGGGAACACGAGGCAATGAAGGGTAAATGCACTTTACTGGCTTCACTGATGCTCTGACTACATTGGAAACACTGTGAGAGCAACCCATGTCCCTGCCCATCTCCAGAGAGGCCTCATCACAAGGACTGATCTGCATGAATGGACCCAAACCTGGGCACCGTCCAAGGCGTTGCCCTCATTGCAGTGCCTGCCTGGGGCAGCCTGTGCCCTGTGGCCCCT
>NW_005849927.1:0-234 GCF_000455745.1 Alligator sinensis
ACACAGCCCTAAAACACACCAAAGCTGCTTGGACACTGACCAGTCAAACTTTTCAAACTAGCATCACATAGCCTTTAGTCCATAGAGAAGCAGCTTACTCATTTCCTTCTTAAGATCAAGGCTAATGTATGCTTTTATCTGGATGATATAGCCAGAACTAGGTAACTCTGCACATGTTAAATTTGGAACTGAAAAATATTGTGCAACAAAGAATTTACTAATTTCAAGAGCAAC
>NW_005849928.1:0-234 GCF_000455745.1 Alligator sinensis
CTGCCCATCCCAGGACAAGGGTCCTGGCTAGAGGGTCTGGGCCCTTTGCTCAGGGTCAGACCAGTTGCCACGCTTGGGGTCAGGGAGGAAAGTGACCCCAGGGTCAGGTTGGTACAGACTGGGGGCTCCTGGGGCGCCCGTGGAAATGTCCCCGTGCAGCCGCAGACTCTCACCCCCTTGTCCTTGAACGGACACTGGCTGACGTCGCGTTTCTCCGACACCAGGCACTCCGTC
>NW_005849929.1:0-234 GCF_000455745.1 Alligator sinensis
CTTTAGCATCAGTGGGTGCAGAAGAAAATTGAATTTGAATAGAATTTGGTTCTTTCCACCAGGATAAACAATCAAAGGTGCCTTAATCAATAGCTACATGAACATACAACTCAAATGCTATAATGTGTTCAGCATGTTGCATGTACTTTGAATAATGGCTACTCAAAGACTGGCCTGTATAGAACACTTTGAGATGTTTCCTCTCCTGTTTCTAAACGTCTAATGGTAGGTGCT
>NW_005849930.1:0-234 GCF_000455745.1 Alligator sinensis
TGATCATCATACCATAACTGTTAATTGCCTGGCTTCTGCTTTTGATTGTCTAGGTGTAAGGATTATGCATTTCTGCAGCTTTTGCAATTATAGGTCAATGACAGATGAGGGGCCTTGAGTGTCAGGCAGGATACTTAGAGGTGTCACCAAACTTGCTTTGGGGTATGTGTTTATCAATGGGGCACATTGACAGTAGCTCATAGCTCCAGACATACACTGAATGGTTCAGACATT
>NW_005849931.1:0-234 GCF_000455745.1 Alligator sinensis
CTAGGCCTAAGGTTATGAGGAGCTGGGTGTCACCAGTGGCCATGGGAGTGGATCCCAGAGTGAGCTGGAGCAAGACGCATCAACCCTCTGTCCTCTTTGCATCATGAACAGCAGTGCGGACCCTCTGTGCACCCGCTGAGAGCAGCAGATGCAAGATACTGTGTGTGATGGTGACCCCTGAGAATGATGCCAACAGTGACGCCTCACGCTCACTGTGCCAAAAACCTCTACCCA
>NW_005849932.1:0-234 GCF_000455745.1 Alligator sinensis
TTTGCTTGAACCTGGGCTCTGGAATGCAAGAAGGAAAAAGATGAAGATCAGGCAGCAACTGGCAGTTTATAGAGGAAAATGATATCTGGTGAGTTTTGTAGAGCTTAGGTTTTTACATGGCATGTTGTGCACAGGTCTCCTGTTTATACAAAAGGAGAGAACAAATATTTGCATTACTCGTTCATGTGCAGGATAGCGTTGTGCCTGCTGCCAGCCTTAGGAAATCATTATCTG
>NW_005849933.1:0-234 GCF_000455745.1 Alligator sinensis
TGAGCACCCCTGAGCTAGTTCTAGTTAGTGAGAGATGGACCAAGGCTCTGCAGAGGTCGCCTACTGCTCCACAATAAAGCTGGTTGTCAGTTCTCATTCACACACACCTGTGATCATGCTTTCACTTCCAGCTGCAAGATGCCAGGTATGTAGTGATCCACAAAACCCCCCAGGGCAACAGAAGTACAAGTCGATTTTCTCCACGAGGGCTCCAGCATTCAGCTGGAGCTGGAG
>NW_005849934.1:0-234 GCF_000455745.1 Alligator sinensis
GTGGAAGTCAGCATGAAGTTCATCCTAACATCATTGACATTCATGATCAGCTGGTTTGTGGTGCGAACTGGGTTATTTGCAAGTATGGTACAGGCCTAATTCATATTCATGTCCCTATCCCAATACAAAGCTTAAGGGTTCATATATGGACTGACGGATCCCGGGTACAACCGAAAATTGAATCCTACTGGGTTTTGGGGTCACTGTGGTGGGAATGCTCATGGTGGATTAGCC
>NW_005849935.1:0-234 GCF_000455745.1 Alligator sinensis
TTGCAGAGCCCCTCCTCCCTCCATCACACTACCGCACTGTGCCGAGCTCCCCGCAGACCCCAGCGAGCCAAGGCACAGGGGGCAAGGCCTCCGCCCTGCGGGGAGGTGGGGACCAGGGGGCATTAGCACTCACGTGAAGAGCAGAGCTTCTTGCCAGTGCAGTCATTGTTTTCTTGGCCTTGTTCTCCAAGAAGGAGCAGGTCCTACATGGGAGGAAACCAGCTGTGTGTCACC
>NW_005849936.1:0-234 GCF_000455745.1 Alligator sinensis
AATAAGAAAAAGTTTGGGAACCTCTGTCCTAACAGTAACACATCACGTGCGGCCTTCTAGTTTCCTCAGTGGGCCTGGGCCTGTGAAGTCCCCTGGTGTTCGCAGTCCAGGGCTGTGCTCTGGCAGGTGCTGCTGGGGCTGTGCCGGGAGACGCCTGCACTGCAGCCCCCCGCACCCAGCCCAGGGCATCTGGGCCTTTCTGCACTGGCTGGATCCAGCTCCCCAGGGCAGCCC
>NW_005849937.1:0-234 GCF_000455745.1 Alligator sinensis
CAGGCAGGCAAATCACAGCAGTCCCACTGGTCCCACGTACATGGGCTCCAGTCATGCGGGCTGGGTTGAAGATTGAGAGAAGGGATGGCAGGGGCATGTTTGCAGAGCACCCTGAGATGTGTTGTCCGCAGGAGGTGTTCAGGGTCTGTGTCTTGACTGCTCGGCTCCATCCAGCCCAAGCTGCGGGGAAGGGGGCAGCTGGAACTAGGAGCAGCTGCTAAGAAAGGGCCAGTC
>NW_005849938.1:0-234 GCF_000455745.1 Alligator sinensis
TTTATAGATTAACTGAATCGGGGATACATGAGTTTTCATGAGCAACAGCTCACTTCATCAGCTGCTTATGTATCTTTAGTTCAGTTAGTCTACAAGGTGCACCTTTACCCTGATTTCTGACTGACTTCAGGCTAACTCTCTCTCTCTGGTTATAAAGGCATCTTCAGAAATGCCTTCATCGCTTGAGGCAGATGATTGAGCAATGTTCTGGAATAGGCCAAAAAGGGAATAGAA
>NW_005849939.1:0-234 GCF_000455745.1 Alligator sinensis
CTCTGGGGCCTCCTGGCAGAGCCCCCCCCACCCCCACAGGCAGCACAGGGCAGCAGGGGGCAACAGGGCCTGGGGTGGGGCTGCTGGGGCTGTCCCTCTGCCCTGGGCTTTGTAGGCAGGGCCCCAGTGACCCAGACAGCAGCTGGAACTGCCAGTAAATGCCAGGGGGGTGTTAGTTTGTTGTTTTTTTTATTGTGGGGATGGTGAGGTGGGGGGGCAGGGATCAGGGTCCTG
>NW_005849940.1:0-234 GCF_000455745.1 Alligator sinensis
CTTCCTGCCCCTTGGGCAGAGGGCTAGACCCAATGGACTTGTGACATCCCTACCAGGCCTGATAATGATAAAATCTATGACATCCAGGACCATGAAGTCCATGATCTGTTGCACGGCATTACCCACAGTGCTGCATGTTCATGGTCTCCAGGGCTGAACTGACCTAATTGTGGGCTGGAAAAGAAATTTCTGGAATTTCATTCCTGTTTAGTCTACTGACTGTGGCCTGGGAGG
>NW_005849941.1:0-234 GCF_000455745.1 Alligator sinensis
ATATATATACATACACACACATACATATACAAACCCACACATATACAGACATATAACACACATATATACAAATATACACACACATAAACACACACATATATACACCCACATGCACACACATACACATACACATCCATATACACACATAAATAAACGCACACACATATACAGAAGCACACCCATACACACACATATATACATATACACACTCACATATACATACACATACATATA
>NW_005849942.1:0-234 GCF_000455745.1 Alligator sinensis
GAACAGATGAAATGTTCCCAGACGAGGTGGACACGCCCCGTGACATGCCTGCCAGAGTCCGGTAAGTAGCCCCTTCCTGGAGAGGAGGAGGCAGGCAGCCCTTGTGGGGAACACGCTTACTGGATGCCACAAGAATCGAGAGGCTTCGGCTGCTCAGCAGATCTTCTGCCCGCAGCTTCCAGAAGTACAGGGGGCTCAAGAGCTTCCGGACCTCACCATGGGATCCCAAAGAAA
>NW_005849943.1:0-234 GCF_000455745.1 Alligator sinensis
TCCTGGAGGAAAGTATGAACTCTGTAGTAACTTAACTATTTGCCCCTGATACAGCTTTTAAAATTGTTCTGAAGTACTTTGATTTCCTAAATTCTGAGAGCATTATAACACCCACTGTGTCTGTTACTAACCTAATTATCTGTGAAAGTTACTACTGGTGTGTTGAGATTAAGGTCACATAATTGCCAGTAAAAGAGTTAATAAACCCAATAATCCAGACTGCTGTGTGTGCAA
>NW_005849944.1:0-233 GCF_000455745.1 Alligator sinensis
AGGAGGGAGGGAGTTGGGCAGGGCAGGGCAGTGCTGGGGCTGGTGTCCAGCCAGGTGGTGCATGGGGCTGGGGGCAGAATGCATGGCTACAGGGAAGAAGGATGGGGCTGCAGGTGGCTCATCCAGTGGGGGGAAGGAGCTAGCTCCCAAGGTGGGCAGAGTGGGCACGTGCACCTCAGATCTGTGAACAGGGCAGGGGTGGGCTCAGGCTCCCCGCTCTGCTGCCCTCCCCC
>NW_005849945.1:0-233 GCF_000455745.1 Alligator sinensis
GTAGTTTACAATTTTCAAGACTTACCTTTGTAGACTGGGAAGAATAGAAACTTCATGACTCTTCATAGGTTTTCACCTCTCCTGGTCCACCTGTGTCTGCCTCTCTCTCAAATAATACATGCTTGCCTCCTTTCATTGCATAAAGAATGGCTGGAATGACTTAGATCACTGGAAAGAATACCTGGCACAAAGTTATAATGACAGGCTCTCATATGACACCTGACCAAATTTGA
>NW_005849946.1:0-233 GCF_000455745.1 Alligator sinensis
CCTCACTTCCATCCAGCTATTCGTTCCCGGTCCCTATTCCAGGGTTAGGCCCCCTAAACCTCTCACTGCTGCTATCAGTTCCTGCCCAGGGCCCCTTCCTTAGAAGATGTGTCCTAGAAGACTTCCTCGGAGTCCCAGCTGTGGGGCTCCTAGGTGTCAAGAGATATCTCTGGTGAGTAACACAAGACATGTCTGAGGGGAGAGGTGATGGAGCTGCCTCCAAAACTCAGCCA
>NW_005849947.1:0-233 GCF_000455745.1 Alligator sinensis
TTTTTCCCAAGACAGCCCATGCCCATACCTTCTCTTCTCCCCAGTCCCAGGCTGACTTACCCCAGGATCAATCTCAGGTTTGCCTGCACCCAGTCTCGGCCTTCCAACCCTAGGCCCTTATGGGCTGCCCTCCAGCAGCATGTCTTCATGCCCCAGAGCGTTCCCTCCACCCCTGGATCTATATAGGGCTTCCAGGCCCAGGACCCTCCATTTCATACCCAGATTTTCCCCGT
>NW_005849948.1:0-233 GCF_000455745.1 Alligator sinensis
CTGCAAGGAGGTTGTGGACACTTGTGCAGTGTGTGCAAGCACACGGGCTGTCCCCAGGAGAGATGGTTCCCTCCCCTGGGTGCAAATGGGATCAGCAGTAGCTCCTGGCCAGCACCTGCAGCATTGGTGTGGAAGAGAGAGGAGGGGCAGAGAGTGGGGCAGGCAGGAGGCAGGGAGGGGCGGGGGGCAGGGGCAGATTAAGATCAGCTGAGGAGATGCGGAGCTGTGGGCTG
>NW_005849949.1:0-233 GCF_000455745.1 Alligator sinensis
AAAAAAAAAAAAAATAGATGAAATTCGGTTTTGCATATTCTGAGAGGCAGCTGTGCAATCCAGGCTTTGCTTTTAAAGATGGTCTTGAAAGGAGCGGTGTGGTCAGCCTCGCATCTGGTTGTCCCTGACCCCCAAGCTGCATGGCCTGTCTATCGAGTGACCGAGCTGGAGTGACCGGGAGCCGGGGGAGGATTTGGGCTAATCTCGTGCCACAGCAGGACGACGTAAGCGCT
>NW_005849950.1:0-233 GCF_000455745.1 Alligator sinensis
GTTCCCCTTGTCCAAGGGACCTTAACTCAACTGCCTTGAGTTTAAAGAGCTTGCAAACCAATACGGATTCCCTTGCAAGGCTTCCAGTCCTAAATGCCCACAATCCAATGGTCGGGTGGAAAATGGAGCACACGTAGTGAAGAAACTGTTGAAAAAAGCAATGGATTCACACGCTGCTGTTTACCTGTCCCTCTTAAATTACAGGCAACACCCTTGAAACATGGATTGTCCCC
>NW_005849951.1:0-233 GCF_000455745.1 Alligator sinensis
TCCAGCAGCAGCTCCTCCTCTCTCTCTTGCTCCACCACACCGCACCGCTCTCCGCAGGCATGTGGGCCTCCGGGTCTAGATCTGGGAGCTGAAACCAGAGCTTTGCGCACTGGGACAGGCGCTGCCAGACTGAATCTGCTTGCCCAGTGCAGCACAGCATGGAGCAGCGAGGCAGCGGCGAGATCAGGAGCCAGAGCTGCCCCTGGAGGCAAGGGGCATAGAGCAGCACCTGG
>NW_005849952.1:0-233 GCF_000455745.1 Alligator sinensis
CGGGCCAGGCCCTGGCCACCGCGTTGCTCTCTGGAGACAGCTCATAGAGCTGCAGGGAGCTGCCCGCATGACCCCAGCGTCGCTCCTCCTCCCCTCTCCTTCAGGGGAGATCAAGGCCAAGACAGCACCGCAACCATCCTGACATCGTCATGACCGAGGTCCTTTGCAAACTCTTTCCAGCGCTGCTGGAGCTGGGAGGAAGCAGAGCACCTCTGGGAGAGGTTCAAACCAGC
>NW_005849953.1:0-233 GCF_000455745.1 Alligator sinensis
TTGATGTCATCACATGCCCTTTGAAAGCATTACCATGCACTCTAGGAACCACCCCCAGGATATATAGCCTTCCAGATTCCTCTTATTGTTTTTGACTGTTCCAAATGTGATGCTGTCCAAAAATGATGGATGTTCAGAAAAAGAAAATGGAATCCACTTAGTGTAGGCTTGTTACTGGGACTTCTAGGCTGCTCTGAAGTGTGTGCATCCTCAGTGGTCGGCAGGGGTGGAAA
>NW_005849954.1:0-233 GCF_000455745.1 Alligator sinensis
TCCCTGCCCAGCCCCAGAGGCAGTGAATTGTGTCTGCAGGGGCAACTGGGTAGGGGGAGAGACAGAGGCTTCCCTATCAGGATGCTTGGCTGAGAATAGCTCCTTCCTCTGAAGAATGAGACTCTCTTTGCCCTGATGCTTTGCGTGTTGAGCCCCACAGGCAGTGCTGACCCTTCCTGACCTACCCGGGTCTGGGCAAGCAGTGCCAGGGCCCCCTTCCCACCCTGGATTGG
>NW_005849955.1:0-233 GCF_000455745.1 Alligator sinensis
CTCAATCAGAGGCCCCACCAGCGTTGTCTGCTTTGGGCACCAAGGGTTCTTCCAACTCTCGGGCGGCGGTGGGGAAACCTAGTCGCTGTTGGCTGGGTTTTTCTAGTCTTATGCTTAGGCCTCCCTTTTCCTGGGCCCTGCTCTAAGCTCCAGGGCTCTTTTAGTTCTTTGGCCAGGACACACTGCAGGGTCCAGTTATCCTGCTTATGCTGGGGCTAACCTGAGCAGCCTCG
>NW_005849956.1:0-233 GCF_000455745.1 Alligator sinensis
ATCCCTGGAAATTTTCAAGAGCAGTTTAGACTTGACTGGGTTGGCTGAGTGAGGGATGATCCTGCCTGGATGATGGAGCTGGAGTAGATGACCTCATGAGGCGCTTTATATCCTTTTCCTCTGACAACTGTGCACATCTGTAGATATTCTATCTTTAGAATAATTGCCCACTAACTGAGCACAACCCAGTAAGCTGGAGTGTTTTCGAGTCTTCACTAGTTTCCTACTGTCAA
>NW_005849957.1:0-233 GCF_000455745.1 Alligator sinensis
GGCGCAGAGTGTCCAGGCTAAAGCCTGGGTTTCTCCAGGTATGAGTGCGATCCCGTGAGGTTTGGACTGGAGCCTTTTGCAATGAGCTTGGCCTCGTGCAGAAGAACGTGCTCCGGTGAATTGTATGGAAAAGACCAGCTGTGAGACCGTGGTAGAAGTTAAACGTGCCGGGCCTATCGTCACGTGTTCCGGTTGCCCAGAGCTTTTCGGCAGCCCTGAGCAGCACCCCTCTA
>NW_005849958.1:0-233 GCF_000455745.1 Alligator sinensis
CCCAGCCTTGGCTGTAGCCAACACTCAGTGCATCTGAGGAAGACTTATATATACCTTGACACATGTAGAAGAAAGGGAATGAGACAGAGATCACAAGGACTGAAATTCTTGGCAAACAGAACAAGCAGAGATGAAGATCTCAACAGAGAGAGAGAGAGAGGGAGGAGAATTGGCACAAGACAGGGGACATGCAATTATAAATGCAGTGATTGGGAGACCTGTCCCTGGTAGAG
>NW_005849959.1:0-233 GCF_000455745.1 Alligator sinensis
GATCTCTCTACAAGACTATGCTAGTCCGTCCACATTCAAACATGTGTTCTCACCGGGGTGTCTTTGCAGGTCCTGAAGGAAAATCTTTGCAACAGGACAACTAAGGCCATTTTCAGGCTGAGGAGAGCAAACCTCATTCCAATGCAGTTCCTTGGACCGGCTCCAAAGGGCAGGAAGATATAGGGGTCCATGCTGTCTCTGTTCTCTTTACTGAACCTGGTTCCAAACAGAGA
>NW_005849960.1:0-233 GCF_000455745.1 Alligator sinensis
CTTACCACCTTCCCAGTGTCACCCACCATTACACAGCCGCAGCCCTGTCCTCTCAGCATGTGAACAAACTGTTAGTCTTGGAGGAAATGCCGGCGAGACCCTTCCTTTACTTTTAAGATGAGGAGCCAGGACAGAGAGAGATGTGGGGGCAGCAGAGACTTTCCTCTCTGCCCTCAGCTCTGATTAGAGCACTCACCAAGGTTTGGGGGCAGGGCGATGACAATGACAATGAC
>NW_005849961.1:0-233 GCF_000455745.1 Alligator sinensis
TAAAGATTTCAATTGTACTACTAAGATGAAGTCCTGATAATAGAGCACCCTCCAGTTCCCAGCACCCCCACATCTCCCCCCAACATATCTGCAGCACCTGCTTTTTTCAAGTTAAGGGTTTCCATTGCTCAGAATTTCTCTCTTTCCTCAAGTAAACTCTTTGGGCTTCTTAGATTCCCTCCTGATTTACTCTGCTTTGACTGAGAGGAGAATGCAGGTCCTGGTCTTTATTC
>NW_005849962.1:0-233 GCF_000455745.1 Alligator sinensis
CAGCAGCAGCAGGTGGGGCACTCAGGGTGCAGATGCCTGGTGGGGCACAGCTCTGTCCAGCGCTACACATCACAGGGAGGGGCGCAGCCTCCACTGGGACATCTGTATGGCTGGCACTTCCTACCACTCGCACTCAGCCCTGCATTCACACAGCATGGGAGGGAAGCACAACGTGCCCACTGTCTTCCCCACTGGGGCTGCACTTCAGGGGAGGGAAGCCCCAGGTGCCTTCC
>NW_005849963.1:0-233 GCF_000455745.1 Alligator sinensis
TTATTCTGTGGTATGAGTTACTGGGTCTCAGCTTGGCTCCCAGCCCAGTGGCAAGTGGCTCCATCTTGTGGAGAACCCTGGGGCTCCCAGCTTTGCCTCTGCCTCTGCCTCAAAGCAAGGGCTCCCCAGGGCCTGGAAGTCGGTAGCAGTTTCACAGTGAGCTGCCCTCAGCCAGGATCTGACCTGGGGTGCCATACAGACAGCTGCCATGATGCTCTTGAATATCCCCTGCT
>NW_005849964.1:0-232 GCF_000455745.1 Alligator sinensis
ATGTCATCAAGAGGGCCACAGGAAAGGCTTGGTTTGTTTTATTCATGTCCCATGAACAGAGAGGGCTGGTCCTGCTACTGTTGGATAGCCGGAAGAACTTGGCTGTTAGAAGGGCGCAGCAGTGCACTAGACTGCTGAGGGAAGTTGTGGAGCCTTCATCACTGGGGGTGTTGAAAAAGAGGTCGGGTAAACATTGATCAGGAATGATCTAGGAGTAACTGTGCCTATGCTT
>NW_005849965.1:0-232 GCF_000455745.1 Alligator sinensis
TAATTGTTTGCACTTTTTGTTTAAATAACCTTCCTCCTAAGACTATTATGGTAAAACAGATGTTTGCCTGAAAGAATTTGTTGAAATAGAGAGAATCCTTTGTTTCTCTCTGTGTACCAAAGCTACTTCCTTTTTTATTTTCCATTTGCAAACTTTGGTTAGGAGGCCACTGGTCCTTTACTGCCAATTTTGATTGACTGGCTTAGTCACAGTTGATTTTCTTTTTTAAACA
>NW_005849966.1:0-232 GCF_000455745.1 Alligator sinensis
CGGTTCGATGTCGGGGGGCCCGTGGCCCTGGTCTCCCTGAGAGTGACGTGGTATTTCTGGGACAAGCAGGTGGCCTGTTATGAGCAGGGCAGGAGCCAGGCCCACCCCAGAGCCAGCCTGCCATCAGAAAAGGAGCTGGAGAACGGAAATGCCTCCCTGTCACTGACCGCAGTGACCGTGCCAGATGAGGGCATATACCAATGTGTTGTGGGGTACGGGACACAGCAGCACC
>NW_005849967.1:0-232 GCF_000455745.1 Alligator sinensis
GTATCACCACTTGCTCTTCAGCTGAAGCTAACTTGTGGTCAGTGCTTTGTCAGGCTGTAAGAACAGCTACCCTTGAGTCTCCTCCCAGGAAACAGAATAAAGGTGAGGAGGCCACAAAGGAGAATTGTGCCTACAGACCCAGATCTGCATATCAAGAACGTATAGCTAAAGGGTGGTTGCAATTTGCTGCTTTCCTACACTTCCTCCTTTACTCCCCACCCTGTTTCTCCAA
>NW_005849968.1:0-232 GCF_000455745.1 Alligator sinensis
TAGATGTGCCAGTTGGCTCATGGGCTGCAGACAAAGTCATGCATGACCTCAGGGTCCCCAGCACCCGCACCAGACTCTTTGTTTTGGTGAAGGACCATTTGGACCTACACCTATGCACCCTGGTGAACTTCATTTTCCCTCAAATGTCAGACATTTAAAAACTGAGTTTCTCCAGCTTCTTAGATTGTGACTGAAGAGATATTGAATGTGCCTGTATTTATGGAGGTGATAC
>NW_005849969.1:0-232 GCF_000455745.1 Alligator sinensis
ACAACAAACCAGGCCAGAAGTAGTCAAGAGATGTGTCATTCATCCTGTTGGCGTTGGAGTTAAATGCACATCTCTTATTCACGTTCATCACCCAACATCCTGCCTCCTTGACCATCTTGATGGCGTAGCATGAACTGAACTAACGTAGCTGATGCTAACAGAGAGTGTAATAGTAGAGCAATGTAAGCGTGGTATCTTGTCCCGTAAGCAACCTGAAAACTCCACTTTGTAT
>NW_005849970.1:0-232 GCF_000455745.1 Alligator sinensis
CATCATGTGCACATGTTAATGGCATCACATGCACAAATGCCAAAGTTGTCTCTGCTGAGATAAAGAAAGATTAACCTGGGCATCTTAATCATTGTGGAAATATCTGGCCTTTAAGGGACTTCAATAAGACAATATATGGCCTGTCTACTTTCCCATTAACTTCAATCAGATTTGATTAGTAGTAGCAGCATGGAGCAGAGCAAGGAATTATGCTCCCTGAATCAAGGCCGCA
>NW_005849971.1:0-232 GCF_000455745.1 Alligator sinensis
CGGTGGGGAGTGGGGCTTCCTGCTGCCTGCTGAGCCAGGTGTTCAAGCCCTGCTCTCAGCTTGGGCTGGAGCCCACTCCTTCCCTCTGCTAGGATGGGTGTGGGTGCTGGGCCACTGGCTCCCCTGGCAGAGGCCTCTTCCTTGAGAGGCTGTGAGGGCACCGACAGGGCAGCCGCAGCTCAGTGAAGCTGTCTGGAAGGCAGCCGCTGGGCCACTGCACAAAGCCTTTGGG
>NW_005849972.1:0-232 GCF_000455745.1 Alligator sinensis
GGGCCCTGCCATCAGTGATACCCTTCTCTTTAAACTCCCACACAATTAATAACTCGGTCCTCACAAAAACAGAACATGTACAAAGCAGAGAGATGAGAAACTGGGCAGTGTTCTGCAAGGGATTTTGATACTGCCTCTTTTTGTCTCCCATAGGCACGGTATTAGACACCCTTGTCTGCTGAACTTCTCTATTTCATTAGCTAAGCACAGAAGGAAGTTTGTGCTGTAAGGG
>NW_005849973.1:0-232 GCF_000455745.1 Alligator sinensis
CCTGACCCCATACTTAAAAAAACAAACAAACCCTGGCACTTACAGGCAGATGGGGCCCCACCCGCACAATGTGGGGCAGGCTGACAGTCCCAGCCTGCCCCCTCCTGCCCCCCCGCTGTCCTGTGCTGCCCAGGGGGCTCTGCCAGGAGGCCCTGAAGCCCCCCCATCCCTGCTTGTAAGGTAAGCAGAGGTGCTTTTTCTCATTTTTTTCCTGTTCTTTTTCTGGGTTTTT
>NW_005849974.1:0-232 GCF_000455745.1 Alligator sinensis
AATGGAAGTTGAAGTGGAATGGTGCTGTTTCTCACAGCCCTAATAGTTGGCACCAAATCTTACCTGGGGGTGGGGATTATCACAAAGGGACCCATTTCCTCCTAGGACTAGGTCCCTGCAGGTTGGAAAGCATGGTGGGATGGTAGTTTGAGCACCAGAGGGAGGACAGACAATATTAAAGGGATATAGGCACAGAATTAGGTGCTGAGGCTATGCCTAGTGAGCGCTCCTC
>NW_005849975.1:0-232 GCF_000455745.1 Alligator sinensis
CCTTGGCCGGGGCTGGCCAAGTTCAAGAGTCGCTGCGCTGAGTAATGCAGCTCCAGATCGCTAGATGCACCGAGTTGTGCTGATGAAGCTTTGGCTCGTAAACAAAGCTGCGCCCCTCTTTCCTTACGGCAAGCCAGACCCTGGAAACTCACTGGCAGATCCTGCGCTTCTCCTCTCAAAGAAAGTGCAGAGAAACGAGGGCAGAAAGCCTGGGACAGCGCAGCTGGGCCGG
>NW_005849976.1:0-232 GCF_000455745.1 Alligator sinensis
TTGTCTGTGAAATAAAGCCGTCCATCAGTGAACTTGCAGTAGAATTGAACAGGGCTACAAATAAATATAGATACAAAGCTGAACTGAGAACCTCACAAGGGTGGTCAGGACAAAGCAAGATAGAAAAGGAGATGAAAGAGTTTGGAAATATGAACATAGTTTTGGTCCAGCTGTTCTCTATGAGGGGAGGAAATATGAGGAAAACAGTTTGCAATGAAAGAGAAAGAAGCAA
>NW_005849977.1:0-232 GCF_000455745.1 Alligator sinensis
TGGGGTCTGGCTGCTGCCGCCCCGGGGGCACGTGGACCGGAGAATCCCCTGTCCCCCCAGGTCCAGGCACAGCGGTGATGAGTCCTCCCTGCTCCCCCGCCCCAAGGCCTGGGCATGGCCTCATCCCAAGGGCTTCGCCCGGCACTTACTGCGCCAGTGAACACCTGCGCCCGCTCCGGCAATGACCAGCACGATGACACCGATCACGGTGCCCACAATCAGCATCGGGTTG
>NW_005849978.1:0-232 GCF_000455745.1 Alligator sinensis
TAAATTCTACTGTGGCTTTGTTTCTAACCTTTATTGCTTTATGAAGCAGATGTTTCTTTTTGCTCTGTCACTTTCTCGTTCCATCCATCCGATGTTTTTCTTTTAAGAAGCTTTTGAGTTTTTCATAGTCCATCTAAACCCTGCCTAAATCTCCTGAAAAACATGTAATATAGTTTCTGCTGCAATTAATTTCTGCTCCACCCCCTCCTATACCTGTGTTTCTTTTTGCTAA
>NW_005849979.1:0-232 GCF_000455745.1 Alligator sinensis
GACCTGCACTGTTGGGTTGTCTGTCAACCCCATGAAAATGAATTTGGTTACCATCACAGTATGGTTTCTCTCAGCCATCTCTCCAAAATATTTTACCTGCATGGAGTAAGAAACAACCCATTATACCAAAACAGATTCCATGGTTCATGCACTGTGATATTTTATCTCTGTAAGTGATGAGAACTAAATGGTGAAGAAATGTTATATTAATGAATTCCAGGCTCGCTTTCCT
>NW_005849980.1:0-232 GCF_000455745.1 Alligator sinensis
CTTCTCTGCAGTTCTGTAACCTAGCCAGTGTGTATTTGTGCATAGAAAAATACTCCATCTTTGTGCAAAAATAAGTGGCAGGAAAGCTCCTTCAGTAAAGCCAGTCTGAAATGCAATTGGGGTTAACAATGGGGAAGAATTTTATGTCTGAGAGAAGCTTACGCAGAAAATGGTTAGCACTGGGTACTGCAGCAAGATTGGTGTGGGGGTGTGTAAGGAAGTGGGGGTGACC
>NW_005849981.1:0-232 GCF_000455745.1 Alligator sinensis
TAGGAATAGAAGCAGTATCCCTGGGTCCTGGGAACCTGGCATCACTTCTTCCCACCCTGCTCCCACTTGGATTGGGTCCCTGGGGTCCAGTGCCACCTCCTCCTGCTCCCTATGAGCCAGGATAGTGTCCCTGGAGCCTGGCACTACACTGTCCTACTCCCCATACACCTGGATTGGGTCTCAGGGGCCCAGCATCATTCCCTGCCTGCCCCCCTGCATACCAGAATTGGGC
>NW_005849982.1:0-232 GCF_000455745.1 Alligator sinensis
GTCCTGCCCTCTGTAGAAAGGGAGAACGGTTTCCCCCTCTTCTTTTACAGCAATTTTTCTCCTTACTAGAGAAACAGTAAAGAACTACTGCCAAGGCAAGCAGTTGGACGGTATGGCCTGAGTCAAAATGAAACCAGGTAGATTAATCAGGAGTCTCCCTGTGACTTATTGCAAATATAAAGGTTAGGATCTGGGTTGCACCTGGGTGTATCACTGCATGTATGTTGGAGGG
>NW_005849983.1:0-232 GCF_000455745.1 Alligator sinensis
GAAGCCCCATGCCTTGGGCACAACGTGGCATAGCTGATACTCCTGGTATGTCCGAGCCCTTTCAGCCGGTCCCCATGGTCTGCATCCCCACAGCGGAGCAGTGCAGGGGCGGGATGCTCGCAGGCACCTGCTACAGGGGGAAGAAACCCGGTTCTAGTTCTTGGAACTGGCTGAGCATCTTGAGAAGATACAGACTCGTTAATGCTGTCTGCTGCCCTGACCCTGAGCTGCT
>NW_005849984.1:0-232 GCF_000455745.1 Alligator sinensis
CAGCAACAGGGCCGCCATGCCGGGGGCGCACCGCCAGGCCGGCCTCACCCAGGCCTGCGTCCGTCCCTCGCAGGACTCGGGCGCCCGGGTGCCTGGCACCTTCCACGAGAGGAAGGGGCGCGTGCAGCTGCTGGGGCTGCTCGCGGGGTACCCCTGCAATGAGGTCCGCAGGCCAGCCCGGACGCCTGGGGGCTGGGGGGGCGAGACCAGGGGGAGCTGGGTGCCCGGGCTC
>NW_005849985.1:0-232 GCF_000455745.1 Alligator sinensis
CCCAACTCTGTTCGCTGGGGAAGGTAATCTCCCCGGTGGTCCCTCTGCCCTTGGGATGCTGGGACCCCAGGCTCCGGTACATGCGCGCCTTCCGTCGGCAGGTGATGATTCAGCCGGCGGCGGGGGTGCAGCTGGGGGTGGAGGGATCCCTGCAGGTCAAGTTTGGGGTGGCCCCGCACCGCATTTTCTTTACGGTGGGGGACCTGCGGTGCTACAAGTGCCGCGGGGTAGG
>NW_005849986.1:0-232 GCF_000455745.1 Alligator sinensis
TTCAATGCTTCACTGAACATCATGTCTACACCTGAGTTAATGTTTCTAACTACTGTTAAAAACAGTCGTCAGGGCTGTGAAACAGGAGCTACATTTCTAGGAGCAGCTAAGAGACAGCAGAATGGCAGAAGACGGCATAGCTTGATTAGTGGAACCCTTAAAGAGCATTAAATGGGAGAGAGTTGTTAACACTGGTGAAATGAAGAGTTTGGCAGGAATCACGTCGATTTTT
>NW_005849987.1:0-232 GCF_000455745.1 Alligator sinensis
GCATTAAAGATCTTGGAGCACCTGGATAGTATAGTAATGGAAGCCATAGAAATTTTAAATTCTGAATTAATGATGGGAATGTAATAGGAACACAAGGATCCTTCTTTTCTCTTTATTATTAACTGTAATTAGTACTTGCAGACTGAGGGCTTTGCTTTGGGGTTTTGTCATGAACAAAATGCAGTTATTGCCTCTTAAATTGGAATAGCATTCAGACCATCATGATTCAGTT
>NW_005849988.1:0-232 GCF_000455745.1 Alligator sinensis
TTTATTATTTTTCAGTAGCCAAGAAAACAAGTGAACGAGTTGGCAAGTGAAAGAGGGTGCCTTGAATATAAAAAGATTGAGAACCACTGGCTTGAAGTTTTAAAGTGACACGTACATTTAAAATGATATATTAAGAAACACATTTCCTCAATTGTTTTCTTAAGAATGGCTTAGATAACAGAACTTTACAGATAAAGATCGAAACTCAGTTTTTAAACTTCCGGATGGCAGG
>NW_005849989.1:0-232 GCF_000455745.1 Alligator sinensis
GTCAGCAAAGAGCTGCCTTCCAGCCTTTACTGCGTCCTTCACGCGCCGCCCTGAAAAGCAGTTGCCGCCAGACCATGTTCCCGCCCACAGAGGCAGCTTGCCCACGGCAAGCAGAAGTTGCTCCGGGACCAGACCCTGCCTTTCTTGGCAATGCACGTGGGCATGGTTCGGCCTCAAAAGCAGTTGGCACTGGTTGGGAGAGCAAAGGGAAGGGAGGCAGCCAGCAGGGCAC
>NW_005849990.1:0-232 GCF_000455745.1 Alligator sinensis
CTGGAGAGGTAATAATGGCAGAATGAAGTGATTATGTGGCTTGATGAAAACTTAGAATGGCTTTTGGAAGCTCAGTAGACTAGAAAGCAGCAGGGAATGGACCTTCTTTGGCTCAGAAAGGTGTGAATAGTGTTAAAGAAAGCTAGAAGCCCTGCTCAGGCTATGACCTTGGAGCCAGAGCTGTGAAGTTGCAAGGAGAAATCTGGGTGGACAGAAAGGTGTGGAGAAGGGT
>NW_005849991.1:0-232 GCF_000455745.1 Alligator sinensis
TTCCCCAGAACAGTTCTTTTGATGAATGTTCTTAGCCACCGGCTTTTCAGTTGTGCAGCCTTGGAAGCCGTTATGGAAGAAACCATTCTTCTCAGTTACTGAAACTCTAAGACTTCAATGTTTCTGTCTCAATATGTCCTTCTACATGGCACAAGAAAGACCTCCACAATTCAGTCAGTGAGCACTAGAGAAGAATGTGGGGGAAAAAAAGGATAACCATCCAGTTCATTAG
>NW_005849992.1:0-232 GCF_000455745.1 Alligator sinensis
TCAGCCCCCCTGCATCCTCTGTGCACAGAACTCACCAGTGCAGTTCACGTGGCTCGTGTCCCACTCCACACGCCCATTCTGCTCCACGCACGTCATCGGGAATGAGCCCTCCTCAAACCGATCTTGGAGACAGGACACCAGCACCTGCTGGCCCACTGCGAAATCTGTCTGCGAGGGGGCAGCAGAGACAGACGGGGGCCAGTTCCCACCCTTCGTACAAAACCCTGGAAGG
>NW_005849993.1:0-232 GCF_000455745.1 Alligator sinensis
GCAGGGGAAGGGCTGCAGTTTGGGGCTTCCCATCAGGCCTGCGTTGCAAAAGCTTCACCCCAGGGCAGGGCTCCCAGAGTTGCCCCCTCTCTCCCCACATTAGGACAGCAATTCCCCAAGCGTGGCACCGTGTAAAGAGACTGTACTGCTTCTGGGTCTGTGACTACACATGTAGACCCTGCGCAGCAATCCCAGCACAGTGCCGTGCTGCACCACGCAGACATCCCCTGAG
>NW_005849994.1:0-232 GCF_000455745.1 Alligator sinensis
TGAATCCTTTTGGGATGACTAAATTTCTTAGGTGTCACAGAGGTGCCTCCATCTTAGCCTGAAAAATTATCTCCAATCTAAACTTACCATCCCAAGCATGCTCAGAAGTAATATAAGGAGGCCACCAAGACACCAGAATCCATTTCACTTCTTTCAGATCCCATTACTCCAGAGAAGATGCTTACATTTTAGGCCAGGGAAGAAGCCACCATTCTAAGCTACAGCATCAGGA
>NW_005849995.1:0-232 GCF_000455745.1 Alligator sinensis
CTGTTCCTGTCAGAGGAAAATCCTCTCTAACAACCTGGAGTTGCAGGACTTCAGGCTGTCAGTTCAAATCTGGTTCAGATTCACAGGGATCCAAGGTCAGGGGATCTCTGCTCAGCAGCCCATGCAAGCTGGTCTAAATCCAGCATTAAAAATGTCCAACAACATTGCCACTTTTGTTGGCAGCCTGGGGAGCAAAAGAAAGCCTTGTTCTTTTGATTTCATAACACTGCTA
>NW_005849996.1:0-232 GCF_000455745.1 Alligator sinensis
CCTTTATTTCTGATGGAAACTATTGTCCTGCACCACCTCAGGACTACCTTGAATGTGGTAGCTCTCTAAACACTGTAGTCAACAACAAGGGAGGAGATGCAAGGGAACTGAACTTCAAATTTACTTTGATTTTGCTCTGTCAACTCTGGAAGGGAGGAAAGCTAACATTGGAGTGTAGCTGTTCTGTTGTGGTATAAAGGGCCAAATCTTTTTTCACCTTAGTGCAAAAATC
>NW_005849997.1:0-231 GCF_000455745.1 Alligator sinensis
GTTTAAACTGTAATAAGAGCGTGTTTTGTACCAGGTTAACGACACCAGTTCAAAATGGCTTCTGAAGGACTGAGTTGTCCAGACGTTTAACGTAGTGTGGAATTTAAAGCTGATTCTTTGTACTGGTGCTGAAAGTTATGTGGATGTTGTTATTGTGGCTTAAATCAGGTTTGTTTCTGTTTAGTCGGTGTTGGTTAGGAACTAGTTTAGGCTAAAGTGAAGTGAACCGCT
>NW_005849998.1:0-231 GCF_000455745.1 Alligator sinensis
TACTAGTTTAATATATTGCCTCCTCCTAAAGAAATGGAGGATACTCCTACAGTGAGGAAGAAAACAGTATGTGATTCTGAATATCCACAAATGGGGAGGCATTCAATTCCTTTGTCAAGTTAATTACTGTAAAACTTATAAATGTAAGCAATTTTACACTCACACAGGAAAGCTCACTGAGCTCCAGTACGGTGATATTATAGTCTGTGCTCACTCAGAAGCAGATCTTCA
>NW_005849999.1:0-231 GCF_000455745.1 Alligator sinensis
GTCGGCAGAGAAGCCAGCAGGGAAGCCAGTGGAGAAGCCAGCAGGGAAGCCGGCGGAGGAGCCGGCAGAGGAGCCGGCAGAGGAAGCAGCAAGAATAGAGAAAACAGTGTGAGTAGAGAGAGCAGCGGAAGCAGCGAGCGTCAGGGAAGTCGGAGCAGCTACGGAGAAGCCTGGACCTGAGGAACAGCGAAGAGTGAAGGTGATGGAAGCGAGACCGGCGGGGGGCCCCCC
>NW_005850000.1:0-231 GCF_000455745.1 Alligator sinensis
AGCATCCCAACAGTTTAAAACAAAACAAAAACCCCCAGCACTTACCAGCAGTTCAGCTGCCGTCTGTGTCACTGTCCGTGTCCCCCGTCCCCACCCCCGCACAGCAGGGGGTAGAGGGACAGCCCCAGCCTAGGCCCTCCTGTCTTCCACTGCCCCTGCTCCTGGGATAAGTAGAGGCTTTTATTTTCAGGGGGGGGTCATTTTTTTTCTTTTTAAAGTGACGGTGCCTGG
>NW_005850001.1:0-231 GCF_000455745.1 Alligator sinensis
CCCACTTTTCAAAATCTTAGATCCACCCATGGTTAGGTACCTGCTTATTTCCAAACAGAGACAATAGGGTCTGGGAACCAAGTCTCATTGGTGCTTTTGGAGGTCTCTTTTCTTAGGGCATAAAAACCTACAGTAGCTTTTCCTCCTTCCTGCCTTCCACACCCTGAATAGCCATTTTAAGTTTCACAGGATCATAGAAGAGTTAGAAGGGACCTTGGTAGGTCACATCTA
>NW_005850002.1:0-231 GCF_000455745.1 Alligator sinensis
CTCCCCCTGGAAGACGCCTGCTCTTAGTTTTCCCTTGTTTTTTGACCACAAAACAACAGAGCAGTTTGTGTGTGGCAAAGAACTCAGGAAGACCACGACAGGCAGAAAGCTTTTGACACTCCAGATTCCTATGGGAAATCCCTAGGTTTCCCTTGTGAAGCGTGTCCACGCACCTAACAGTGCCAACGTTGTGTGGCACCTTGACACCAACTCATTTAAGGCCCCCCAGGG
>NW_005850003.1:0-231 GCF_000455745.1 Alligator sinensis
TTTCCTCTGTCTGAAACTTAGTCTGGCTGCATTGACCAAAGGCCTGCAACCTCAAGTTACACTCAGGACTTCTGGGGCTTCTGCAGCGTAGTGCAATGGAAACAGAAGAACTATGTCCTGCTCAGGGGCCAATAGCAGAATGGGCTAGCTCAGGCCAAAGGTGAGACCAAATCTCCGTCTCAGGCTTGGCCAACTAGCTCTCCTGTTCATTGTTATTTCAGGTCAAAGCTG
>NW_005850004.1:0-231 GCF_000455745.1 Alligator sinensis
CAGAGAAGTGACCAAGAGGGCATAAGGCAGCTCCTATGAGGCTCTTTGATATCATTCCCGATTCTGCCACCGCTGGGCTGGCAGAGCCGATCAGAGCACAGCACTGGCTCTGCTCGCCACCCACCGCCAGGCTGCACTCCAATCAGCTCCGCCAGCCCCATGGAGCTCAGCTCAGTGGCAGAAGGTGGGCAGAGCCGGTGCCTCCCACCACCAGGCTGAGTTCCATGGGGC
>NW_005850005.1:0-231 GCF_000455745.1 Alligator sinensis
TGCAAACATATCCATAGCACCTGGCCATCCAAGGCCATGATTTCTTCATTGTGACTGTAATGTCACACGCTGCAAGTAGAAACAAGCCCTTGTACCCTTCATCATGGCTGAAGCCCATCAGCAAATATACCCCAGGCATGTATTGGGTATTCTTAGAGTGTGATGTCTCCTGAACTGAGCCCTGTGTCTCTCTACACACCGGACTTTGGGATTTATTTCCCTGCATTTTCT
>NW_005850006.1:0-231 GCF_000455745.1 Alligator sinensis
AGTCAGCCCTATGCATTTTGTAAAATCTGCTCCTGGGCTGATGCCTATGTATCCAGCAGCTGATTCTACAGAGCTCTGCAGCAAAGCACATCCACACCCAGGGCACGCATCTATCCCTGAATGCCCAAGTGTGCGCTAAGCCCCTTTGTGAATAGTTGCTAGCTCACTAGTGAGACTCGGACAGTAATAATTTGGTTAAAAGAAAGTCAAGCAAGCTAGAAACAATTCAAA
>NW_005850007.1:0-231 GCF_000455745.1 Alligator sinensis
CTTCTGATGGGTATTAGACAACCTAGAATGAGCCATTCTGCTAAACAGACAGCTTGGAAATGAGCTGGATACTGGGAGCAGGTGTTAAATTATTGCTCAGTAATCGGAAGACGACAGGCTTATGATGGATGAATCCGGCGGTTAACCTTTATAAATGAGGTGTCTGCTGAAACAGATGCTATGGATTCATGAAATATGCACAGACGATTGTCTTAATGCTATAAATGTTAC
>NW_005850008.1:0-231 GCF_000455745.1 Alligator sinensis
TGTTAAACATCCAATGGGAATGGGATCCCAGGTTTGGGGAGAGGCTCCCCATTCCTGGGGTTCTGGCAGAAGAGCCTGTGGGTTTGCAGCTGTCAGAGCAGGGGAGTTGATCAAAATCCGTGTTTCCCCCGCCCTCCCCCCCCAATCTCCTCCCCCACCAGTCCAGAAATTTCCAGCACATGCCCCAGGCTCCCTGCTGACAGTGACATGTTGGGATCTGATCCTTGATCC
>NW_005850009.1:0-231 GCF_000455745.1 Alligator sinensis
TAAAGATCGCCATAACGTTGCTGTTAGGCGTAGGCAAGGGAAACGTGAAAACGTTTTTGGTTTCGCGAATGGCGTCGCCAAACGCTACATGCTGAACCTCTACCACGTCGGCGCTATCCCGGAAGTTGAGATCAATCAAGACCATCGAAAGTGTAGCTAACTCACCAGATTTTGGAGACGACTGAATCGCGGCTTCCGATCTAAATTTATTCACTTTGATAAAAGCTTTGC
>NW_005850010.1:0-231 GCF_000455745.1 Alligator sinensis
AAAACAATTAAACAAACAAAACAAAATCCTGCTGTCCTGTCCCAGAAACTGAGAAGGGAGCCCCTTTGCTCCAGGCCCCGGCACAGCATCCTGGCTCTTCCATGCAGCAAGCGTTTGACCTATAGCCTGTTTCATTTTTCCTTGCAAACTGTTCCTCACAGGTTGCGACCTCCCAGCTCTCCTCTGGGGTTTTAAGCTCTCAGTGGGATGCTCCAAACACCTCGTAGCTGA
>NW_005850011.1:0-231 GCF_000455745.1 Alligator sinensis
CTGTGTCGTATTGTGCTTTTTAAAGAAAAGTCATTGGACAAGTCTAAAAGTACTGACTGGAGCGTTCATTAGGAAAAAGGAAAACATAACCCATGCAGCCTAGAAACAGCAATGGTTGCACTTTCTACTAAGGGGCCACAGCTCCAGTTATGTATAGTAGTAGATACCCATTAATAGTGCTATAGATGCTATGTAGTGTTACAGTAATAGTATCCTGTAGCGTTCTAGATG
>NW_005850012.1:0-231 GCF_000455745.1 Alligator sinensis
TGCACGGGGACTAACGTGAATTTTGGGGTCATCCAAGGCCCTCCCAGCACCAACCAACCCCCTTTCGGCAGATGGGGCATGGCTCTCCCGACCCAGCTCAGCCCCCTCTTTGCCAGGCGCCACACTGCACGGCTCGCACAGCCTCACCACAGCACTGCCCCCCTTTCCCTCAGCCCCATTGGGGGAGGGGCCCTGCTTCCAGCTCCTTGGGAAGCAAAAGTGGAAACTGCA
>NW_005850013.1:0-231 GCF_000455745.1 Alligator sinensis
CCTAGAACACCCTGGAGGAGTATGCTCGGGATGCTCTCCCACAACGTGTATTCATTTCATTCCTGGAAGGGAAGAGCTGCATCCTGAACACCATTGCTACTGGGTGTAGCGGGGGGTGGAAATGGGACAACAGGGCATCAGCCTTCTCCTCCAGCCTCTGATATCTGCTCCAGCCCTTCTGCTTTACATGTCTTATAAGCAACCAAAAAGTGTTTCAGGTTTATCAAAATG
>NW_005850014.1:0-231 GCF_000455745.1 Alligator sinensis
AGTGCTGAATTATACCTCTTCAAATCATTCAGTGTCCAACAAGGAACGCATGCCAGTCTAGGAATATAGTACTGAAGAGCATTTATTTACGTTAACACTGAAGACATTACAGGAGAAAAAAAGACTTTAGATAGACAAACCCCAGGCATTTCAACAAGCTATTTCAGCTGATGATTGGGAAGCTTTATTGCTAGGTTAGATTGATTTCACCAAGCAAAGTATAGTAATGTT
>NW_005850015.1:0-231 GCF_000455745.1 Alligator sinensis
GGGCATGTCAACAGAGCTCACCCAGGTGGTGCCATGCAAATGTGATCTGACCCCCTCTCCTCTCTCTGTTCCCCATCTGACCTAAAGCTACCCCTGCAGCCCCGCCCGCTCCCTCACAGGACAACCTACACCATGCTCCCACCCACACCCACTTAGGGTCCTAGCCCCGGCCCTGGCCAGCATATACAGGTGGCTACTTATCCAAGAACCACTCTAATTAAAGCACCCAAA
>NW_005850016.1:0-231 GCF_000455745.1 Alligator sinensis
CCCTGGGAGCCCAGGGGGGTGGGCAAGAGAAACCACAGCTCTGCCACCTCCTGCCCACAACAGGCCAAGGCTGAAAGCGTAGGGGACAGACTGTGATGAGCAGCATCACTACAACAGTCTGCAGTCTCAGATACACACATCAGACCAGAAGAAACCATCCCTCTCGTCTTAGGGTCCCAACCTGGCGCTGGAGTACTAGGGGGTGGGAATCTCTCTGACTGGAGACCTTTA
>NW_005850017.1:0-231 GCF_000455745.1 Alligator sinensis
TACCAGTTTATGTGTAATTTCTGTTCCTAGTGTGGAGGCTCTCCACCTACATTGAGTGAACTCCTATATCTCAATAAAAGCAGCTTTCAACATGAGTATAATAATGTGTCTTTAAAAAATTGCAACAAAACTATTGTGTGCATAAGCCATTTTAACATTAAATTACTCCATTTAACCTGTTATAAATGTCAAATGTAGACAAGTAGGGCTGTGTGAAGCTTCGGGTGCTGA
>NW_005850018.1:0-231 GCF_000455745.1 Alligator sinensis
TTGTTTCCGTCTCATCATGCTCCAAATGTAAAACCCTCAGAACCTTTTAAAGTCACTTACAGAGGAAATCACAGCTCATATGCACACAAATTCAAGGTTGTAATGACTATAAACAGACAGAATAAGCCATTTCCTGGAACAGGCCTTGAACTCAGCGGGCACAACTACACGAGACGCTACTGTGCAGTGATTATGACAGGTTTATTTAGTACTTGTATAATCAAGTTCTAA
>NW_005850019.1:0-231 GCF_000455745.1 Alligator sinensis
GTGGCCCAGCCAGTGGCTTGGGTGTGGAGGGGAGGCCCTGGTGGCTGCCTGCCTGGCCATGGCCTGAGCTGTGCCCACAGGTGAGCTCCAGATGTTCCTCCGGGACCCTGAGTCCCCCCAGTCCCTCCTCCTCACGTGCCTTTTAAGTCCCCTCTTCCACCACAGCCTTGTGCTCATCACCAGGCTGACAGCCCCATAATCCTCATGAGGGAGGTCTGAGGGGGCAGGTTT
>NW_005850020.1:0-231 GCF_000455745.1 Alligator sinensis
GTAGCCTGACTTTTGCAAGCTCTCTACGATAAGCGCCATAAAAAAAGCCCGCAGGAGTAAGGTGCGGGCTAAATCCAATCCCAAGGAGGATCAGAGGAGACAAGGGCATTGTCGGTTACCGGGATGACAGGATGATGACGCGTTATAGAAAATCCTCAAAAGAACTCTGTAGGAATCCGTTCAACCCACGGCCGTGATAAAAACCTTTTCTTGCTCATTTGCAAGATTGTG
>NW_005850021.1:0-231 GCF_000455745.1 Alligator sinensis
ATGCACAGCTGCTCCAAGCTGTTGTACTGCACAAACATAATGGTAGGGGTTAGTCTGAATATGCATATTAACAAGTGAGATATGAAGAGTAACACTAATTTTAAAGCACATTCTGGAATAGTTTGAGTGTACTTCTTTAGGACCAGCCTAATGTTTGGGAATTTCTATCCTCAGTTCTGCCAGGATAATTTTGCATTGTGTTTCTGAGCTCTGGAACCCAGGCTGCTTGAG
>NW_005850022.1:0-231 GCF_000455745.1 Alligator sinensis
TTCCAGATGAGGACACGCATGGCCAGAGAGTGGATCTTCCTGGGCAGATCCATTGCTCCATCCCCATCCCTGGAGATAAGTGTTAAAAGAAATGACTGAAGAGCTGCAGCAAGGAGCATCCCCTCTCAACCCCACCTGGGCCTTGGGAAGTATTGCACTTTTCAGGGAGGCGGTAATTTCTCCCACCCTCTTCTTATAACAGACAAAACTAAGCCCAATTTTGGTGGCCTT
>NW_005850023.1:0-231 GCF_000455745.1 Alligator sinensis
GAGCTCTTCAATGAGTTTTTTGCCTCTGTATCATTGAACTCGGATCTAGACAAATCTCTCTGCATTACTGACAGAAGCAGGAGGAACAGCAGCCCACTGTCAGCGCCAACCTGGTAAAGAAACACTTGGAGCAGCTGAATACGTTTAAATCAGCGGGACCGGATGAACTCCATCCAAGGGGCTGAAAGAATTAGCCAGCATCATAGCAGAGCCACTGGCATGACTGTTTAA
>NW_005850024.1:0-231 GCF_000455745.1 Alligator sinensis
GGCAATAGCTGGAGAGATTTGAGAACTGGCATTATCTCTCTGGAATGTAGAAAGTGCAGTATTAACAGTCCCACTTGGAGACCAAATGAGAGGACCAGGTGCTCTAAACGAGAAAGAATAGGAAACACCCATCTGGAGTAGGAGGAAGGACCAGGGCACACAAACATGTTCCAGGGCTGAATTTCATCTCTGTATAGAAGTTCAGTGGGAATTGAGTCATGCTGGGTGTGG
>NW_005850025.1:0-231 GCF_000455745.1 Alligator sinensis
GTAGGGCTCATCTTTGGCAGGAGATGCAGGGCAGGAGGGGCAACATAGCTGACGTGGAAGGCAGAGACCTGAACGTGTATAGAGGAGGGTTATCAGCTTGGGCATCTTGAGGGCTCTGTGGAGAAGGGAGAAATTGTGGCCTTCTGACAGTGGTTTCCATAGCCATGACTAAGACCCACAGCACCTTGCTGCCATACTGGCAGGGAATAGATGCCCTGGGAAGAGCTACAG
>NW_005850026.1:0-231 GCF_000455745.1 Alligator sinensis
AGGCCTGTGCGAAGCGGCTAGTATTCGCTGTGGATTCGGCTGATACAGGGGACAGCGAGTCGATGATTCGAATCTCTGTCCAGATTCGATTCGGCCAAAGCAGCCAGACCCATCTCCCCCAGCTCAGCAAAGGCCGACCCGCCTGCACCAACTCCCGGCTCTTTGGGAAAAAAGCCCCGACTCAGCGGGTGCTGCCAGATGGAGGGGGCAATCCCCACTGCCCCATGCTGC
>NW_005850027.1:0-231 GCF_000455745.1 Alligator sinensis
CTCTTATGACATCATAGCCCCACCCACTACTTTTATAAGTAGTTATTAAGCTGTTATATTAATGAAAAAAAATGTAGTGGAATGAGAAGGGAAAAGAATGGGAAGGGAGGATTCACTCGCATAACTTGTCTTTTGGGATTGGGATGGGGTTCTTGTGATTGCATACTGATGGAGAGAGGCCAGACCAGACCGAACGAGCGTAGGTGGGTGCAAGTGACAAGGATTTTGGGG
>NW_005850028.1:0-231 GCF_000455745.1 Alligator sinensis
ATCACATTGTTCTACACTTATGTGCTTCACAGTGTATTCCATGATCTTTTCAGCCATTGAGGTCTGGCTGACTGCTTTGTAATTTCCTGGATCCTCCTTTCTCTCTTGCTTAAAGAGGGACCCTATTTTTTCCCTTTTTCCAGTCATCCAGGACCTCACCCAATTCCATAAGTTGTCAAAGAGGATAACCAGTGGCTCCAAAATTACCTTAGCCAATTTATTCAATTCCCT
>NW_005850029.1:0-231 GCF_000455745.1 Alligator sinensis
ATTTCAGGTATCCTCCAATGACAGGGCCTGATAGGTTGTTTGAGCTTCGTCTGTCACCAGAGCACCTGACTGGTGGGCCCCCTGGGTGTGATCCAACCCAGTCTGAAGGATGGTCCTTTCAAATTACTCTATGTAGGCCTCAAGATCATCTTCCCATCTCATTCACAGCATCTTAAACAGGGCAGAATCATGCTGCATCCACTCCTGCTGGTGGGCCCCCTGCATTGGCTG
>NW_005850030.1:0-231 GCF_000455745.1 Alligator sinensis
AAGCCCCCTGCCTACCCAGCAGTGGGATACATGTGGCATTGCTTGGCTCTGGAGGAAGTGGCAGCTGCAGCTGGTTGCAAAGTACAGCCCACAGCTGCAATCACCTCCACCATGTGCACAGATTGGTGGAGCATGTGCCCCCTGGGCCTCCACTGGGATGCACACAGAAGCAGGAGCCCCCGCGCCTCTGGGCAAGCCGTCCAGGCTCTGATCATCCCACCACCCAGCCTG
>NW_005850031.1:0-230 GCF_000455745.1 Alligator sinensis
AATAAATAATAAGTAACAGAACTCAGCAATAATTTGTCTATCTTTTCTGACAAGATATCTGCCATAAAAAACTCCAAACAGACAGGCAAAAACAAAACAGGGTTATTTCTTCCAGACACAGTCCGGAGCTGTAAAAAGCCAGTGAAAGGAAGCCTGGTTGACTTCAATGGGATTTTGATAAGAGACCAAGGTCTTGATCTAAAAGACAGAAGACTAACAGAGAGAGAGGT
>NW_005850032.1:0-230 GCF_000455745.1 Alligator sinensis
GTTATGGCATGTGCCCCACTCTCCCTCCTGTGGCTGTGGGACTACTGTGTTCTGGCTTTTGCTGCAGGGAATATTCACAGCAAAGGACGCTTCTGGCTGACTGCGAGTGACACGAGGAGCAGAGGGTGGAGCAAACAGCAGACTTTAAATACTGACTCTCCCTTTACTGATATTGTTAGAAGGCTGGGGCTGCACTCTAGAGACTTTTGGCTCCTGACAGAGATAGGCTG
>NW_005850033.1:0-230 GCF_000455745.1 Alligator sinensis
CACACCAAAGTGCATGTTCAGGCATGTGCGATGAGGCAAAAATCCCTGGCACAAATTTATTTGAACTCTTATTTGCCACTCTTATTTGAACTGCTTCAAGCGCACATTCCTGCATGTGTGGATGTGCCCATGGGGTGGTTTCTCCAGATTAAAATGTAAGGATGTTACCATAACAGTGGACCAAATTCTCCTCTTACTTACACCAGCACAGCATGATTACCAGTATTAAA
>NW_005850034.1:0-230 GCF_000455745.1 Alligator sinensis
GCCTGTCAAAAAACCCCACAGTAATGAGTATGATCTGTTTATTGCAGCAAAAACGAAGAAAGAGTGCCACCAGCTGACCGTAAGTTTTAAAACAGCAGAACAAATAGTGCGAAGATGCCCTGTCTGTTGTGCCAACAATCCTAAGATTTCCCCCAAACCTCCGCCAGGAGCAGGAAGGCAAGGACTATTAGCTGGAAAATGTTGGCAGATAGATTTCTTTGAAGTTCCCA
>NW_005850035.1:0-230 GCF_000455745.1 Alligator sinensis
CTGTATTATCGCTACATGAACCCAGCCATTGTTGCTCCAGATGCATTTGACATCATTGACCTTTCAGCTGGAGGTCAGCTGACCACAGACCAGCGCAGAAACCTTGGCTCCATTGCGAAGATGCTACAGCATGCTGCATCCAATAAGATGTTCATGGGAGACAATGCACATCTAAGCATCATTAATGAGTATCTCTCTCAGTCCCACCAGAAATTCAGGTAGGCGATTCC
>NW_005850036.1:0-230 GCF_000455745.1 Alligator sinensis
CCACCCCCAACCTCCCCATCCCAGCTTCCCCACCAAGTACCCCCCAGCTTACTTACCTCCGCTTACTATTCAACTACCTTGCACAGCCTCCTTCTGTGCACCAGGCCACAGGAACTCACTGTCAGACCAGGGGCACGACAGCTCCAACCACAGTGGGGCTTGAACCCACCACCTTTGCTACCTACGGTAGCACCCTTATCTCCAGACTACTGGGGAAGGCTGAAAGATGT
>NW_005850037.1:0-230 GCF_000455745.1 Alligator sinensis
GCTATGCAGATATTTCTTCAGTTTGGTATGAAATAAAATAGGTTGTAATTTTTTCTTCTTCCTGTCTCCTTTTGCCAATCCCTGACCTGACACATCCAGTCTCAGCCTTCTGAAAGGAAGGGCTGCGATGCCAAACTCCAGATGCTCAGGGCTGTGGATGCTGACTCATGGAATGATGTCCACAGTGCTTAGGCCTTTCTGCCCTGTGAATTTCACTGGTAGGCACCTAA
>NW_005850038.1:0-230 GCF_000455745.1 Alligator sinensis
CCATTAGCAGCACCTGCTATTCCATGCATCACTGTTTCCCAGAGCTTGAAGCTGCCCTGCTATGCCTCTAGGTTCATGGCTCAGACTGCAGGGAAGGGAGAGAACCCAGGGAAGCAGATCTCCAGGAGAACTACAGTCCCTTTTTAATAAGGTGTTAAACATGCTTCCCTGCTGGGAGCTGCTGGAATCCATGTGCTTTCACAGGAGTGAGCATGACCCGTGTTGTTCCT
>NW_005850039.1:0-230 GCF_000455745.1 Alligator sinensis
TATATTTTTATTGAGATTTTAGTACAGGTGCCACAGCCCCTACCTCCTAGCCATGGTTACAAAATATCTTTATGTCAACATCAGTCAATGGTTACACAAAAAGATTCCTATTAAGAACTTACTGATGTTTCTAAGGTAGTTTGCCAGCTGGAACTAGGGAGAGCCAGTTCTGTGGAACTAGTGTGTGGACCAGAGCTGGAGAAATGCTTCGCATAAAAACCTTAGGATAA
>NW_005850040.1:0-230 GCF_000455745.1 Alligator sinensis
CATTTATGTCATCATTTTCCCCCTAAACTTGTGACTACCACACATCCCTACTGGATACTCTCCCAAAATTTTGTAGACATTGTGGATTAGAAAATGCAAGACAATTACCCCATGAAGAGTCCAATATTATGGGTCCAGCCTTTCAGGATTTGTGTCTACCCCTCGTATTCAGCAAATATTTAAGCAAATGTTTAATTCGCATTGAATTTCTAGCAAGTAAAAGATACCAT
>NW_005850041.1:0-230 GCF_000455745.1 Alligator sinensis
TATACTTTAGCAATCACGGTGGTTGGGAGTGTACAATACTCGTGGTGTGGCTCAGATACAGATCTGAGTGCGGGAATAGTTGAGGCCTGTGCAGAGGGCCTCAGGGTCTGTGTATTTTGGGCAAAGACCTCGGGCCACTGGTGGCTCATGGCCAGATGGCCAGGAGAGATCAGGGTGGAGTCTGAAGAAATCCTGAGGTGCTTGAGGGCCAGAAGACCCACAATAAAAAC
>NW_005850042.1:0-230 GCF_000455745.1 Alligator sinensis
TTATTCTATTATTAGGTAGGTAAGGAGTGGGATATCCATTCAACTGATTATGAAAGTGAAATATGGAGAAGTTAAGTGAAAGGAACAGGCCAACTTGGAGAAGTTGCTGGTACCTGCAGCTGTGCTGCCCAGCTGACGCAAGGAATTTCAGCTGTGCCTGGCAAGCACCAGTGGAAGAAAGGTTGTTATTATTCAGGAGTGAAAAGAGAGGAGGCAGACAAGACAAAAAC
>NW_005850043.1:0-230 GCF_000455745.1 Alligator sinensis
AGAGCAAAGCAGGATGGCAATGTGGAGGTGGTTGGACTAAACAGAAAATGTGTCTGGACCCAGTGCATTTTGAGAGGGGTGAGGTGCAGAAGGAATTGTTCTGTACCTGAATTGATCCATCATCTTTAATAATTGGGTTGATGGTTCAAAACTCCTCTGGTTCTTGTAACAGTCAAGTTGGCCTTCCCCATTGTTCGTAAAATTTGGACAGAAGCCTGGGTGCCTAAAAC
>NW_005850044.1:0-230 GCF_000455745.1 Alligator sinensis
CCCAGGGCAGGGAGCAGCAGGCACAGTGGGACGGGGGTTGAGCTGGGCAGAGGTGCAGGGGGGAGCCCTGGGAACGGTAGCTGCCACCCTTGCCCTTGCTGATGGCACCAGTCATGTGAGATCCCTGTGCCCCAGCCCAGGAGATCCAGCTGGTGACAGGGACCCTTGCAGCCTTCTGTCCTGGGGACACACGCCTTCCCCCTCTCTGCTGAATGTCAGAGCTGGCAACA
>NW_005850045.1:0-230 GCF_000455745.1 Alligator sinensis
TCTCCAGCTGACGTGAATGGGAGATATGTGCTCTCACCCCTTCTGCAAGAGGCCCAGAGATTCCTTCCTTGTGCTTTACCTTACTTGTATAATAATTTCCTCTCATGCATCTCCAGCTAAGCCCCCTGTGTTATTAAGCCTGAAGTGCTGATTCTTTGTTACATCGAATACCCAGTACAGAGCTCTGAGAGTAGGAAGACGGGTGTAAAACCCATTGACACAGTGCTTTA
>NW_005850046.1:0-230 GCF_000455745.1 Alligator sinensis
AACCTTTCAAGTCCGAGTCAATGACTGGCTTCTTCCATATTTTTGTATAACAATATAAGTAGGGGCCATAAGAACGTGAGGGTCACCAACAGAGGGAACTTTCAAACAGCCATTTCCTTTGAATCAAAGACACGTTCTTTTATGCTAGATACAAATAGCCTGTTTGCTGAAAGCAGTTTGCTTTATAATCTGGGATTATAAACATTTCATAGACATTCGGGCTGGAAGGG
>NW_005850047.1:0-230 GCF_000455745.1 Alligator sinensis
CTCTGTGTCCCCAGTGGGATTTGGGGGAAAGGAGCATGTGTTGTGGTCCCGCCACCCCTCTGCAGCCTGAAGGAGGGAGGAGGGACATGTGAAAGCCACGCTTCTGCCCCCAGCTCAGCCAGTGCCCACGTGCCCCCGGCTCCCCGGTCTCCAAAGTGCTCCTGACCTACCCTATATCAGAGCCTGAGCTCAGCCCAGGGGCTCTGGTTCTGCCCGAGCTCTCAGCAGAC
>NW_005850048.1:0-230 GCF_000455745.1 Alligator sinensis
ACAAATTATTTCACAAGGGTCAGTGGAGTTATCCCAGTAGAGAACAGACTTGAACCCACTGACTCCAGTCTAGAGAATTTCCTGGTACATCCTCTAGACTTACATTGTTGCATTCTTGTTTATTAATAATGTCCCAACAAGATCAAATAATGGCACACGAGTTTGTTTCAGATTTGCTTTCTTCCTTTGAGCTCCATGATTAGGGACAGAAATTACACATAAACCCATAT
>NW_005850049.1:0-230 GCF_000455745.1 Alligator sinensis
GTACCTACCTGGATGGGCTTCCCATTCATGATGATTAGCAAAACTCAGATCCCCAAGAACCAAATCAACTGGGAAGTTCCAGGTTAAGTTCTGGGTGTGCGAGAGAGAAGAGGACAATACAACCCCAGGTTTGTACACAGGAAGTGTCAGGGGCATGTCTGTGGTAGTCCAAATCTCTGACAGCATGTCACAGATTCACAGACATTTGGGGCTGGAAGGGACCTCATGAG
>NW_005850050.1:0-230 GCF_000455745.1 Alligator sinensis
GGTTGTGTATTCCCCACAAGACTGAGGGGCTTGTGGGTGGTTATCACAGACTTTTTCAGGCTAGACCTTGCCACCAGGGACTCTGCGCTTCAGTTTCCAGAAATTAGGCTTGTGTAACTGTTGAAACTTTCAAGGTTTTGAATTTGTTTTCTTTGGAATAAAACAAAGCTTTTGAATGTTTTCACAAAGATGGAATTGTGTCAATGATTTTGGATCAAAACTTGAGTGTG
>NW_005850051.1:0-230 GCF_000455745.1 Alligator sinensis
CAGCCATTAAATTCAAGGGCTGTAGGTTTCCCATCAATTTTGACATAGCCGTTTAAAAAAATAGGGGGTTACCTGAAATTCCCCACCCTATAAAACATACTGAATTTTAATATTTTCTTTCTTTGAGATGTACATTAGCAACTGAATAGACAGTAAAAACATAAACCTGTACATGACGTACAGATAGAGGTCAGTGTGGTGTATTGGAAAGGATCTATGCAGCGCTTTAC
>NW_005850052.1:0-230 GCF_000455745.1 Alligator sinensis
TTCTGAGAAATGCTGCTCTCAGCTTCCCATTTACCTTTTATTTCCAGCATCGGGAGATAAAACTAAGGGTGAAATCTTGGTCATACTCCTCTGGCAGTAGGAGTCTTGCCAGAGATATCAGTGAAATGAGAAGGGGCTCGAATCATCAAGCCCTTTGCTGACAACACTTACCTTTATTTATTTGCTTACCGTACACCTTTCCCCCAAATATTGGCCATTGAAAGTGGGGG
>NW_005850053.1:0-230 GCF_000455745.1 Alligator sinensis
CTCTCTCTCTCTCTCTCTCTCTGCATAGCTACTGTTGAGAGTTACATTTTTCTCATTAAGAGTATCAAAAATGTACACCTCCACATGACTGGCTGGTTTGTAATCTGAAGCTTCAGGTGCAAGAGAACTGCCAGAGGCAGAATAGCAGACACAATGGACCAACAGTCTAAGCAGGTCTGTTCCTATGTATAAAAGTGTCAGACTGATAAGCACCCCTTGTTTCAGGGGCA
>NW_005850054.1:0-230 GCF_000455745.1 Alligator sinensis
ATTGAAAACAGACCAATGGGAAAGCCTGAGGAGTTAGTTCCCCTTCAGGTCCTCTTTTTTACCTGGCCCCTGGGTCAGGGCAGGGCACGCCTGCCTCCTCCTGATTGGTAGGAATGCCCCACCAATCGGCCAGAGCCATTTTGGGCTCAATCCAGCAAGCCAGGCTGCCAGTGAGCCCACTTGCAGAAATTTTCAAGAGGGTTGTGGACCCACATCCGCTCCAGGGAGAG
>NW_005850055.1:0-230 GCF_000455745.1 Alligator sinensis
TACACAAAAGAGAGCCAAACACTGATTTCTGAAAGAAGGTGTATAAATTAATATCGTGCCCTGATCTGAAGCTACCCAGCTTCATGACTACACGTGACAACAGGGACAAGTATGCCTCAGATTACCTTTAATATGCACAGTGCCATAACATTCACTTTGATCTTGAACCCTTCCCCCTCCAATGACAAGGCAAATAGTTTTAGGGAGTCAGGATGTTCCCCAAGACATTT
>NW_005850056.1:0-230 GCF_000455745.1 Alligator sinensis
GGCAGAGCAGGAAGGTTATCCGGTTAATATGTAAGCAGTCAAATTCCTTATTCAGCAGATGCTGATGTGTGTGCTGACTGGGGCCTGAAGCTGGGGATGTGCCAAACACATCAAAGGAGCGGAACAGAGTACGGTGGGCAGCATGCTTAAAAGTGGTCCGCACTGTATAAACTCTGCTCCCACTGAAGTCCATGACCTTTCTGAGTGAATAGAAATGTCACTCAGAAGCA
>NW_005850057.1:0-230 GCF_000455745.1 Alligator sinensis
GCTTGCTATATTTCACTGTTCTCTCGCACAGATGGTTACTGGCAAATTCTTCTAGTCCCAGCGCTGTCCACTTGTGATGGGTATTGTCCACTTTGGCCACCTCTGCATGATAGGACTGCTAAAGACCTTTAAAAACTGGGGGATAAACCTCATTTCACTTCATGTGCCTACAGGACAAGCATAACTGTAGTTCCTGACACTTGGGAACAGTTTGGGATTCCAATTTTCCT
>NW_005850058.1:0-230 GCF_000455745.1 Alligator sinensis
GCAGATCACAAGCTCCAGAAGATGCTGGTCCAGGACAGACTGAATGGTCATTAACGTACTGGTCATCAACATACATACCATTTTGCACACTGACCTGGTTTTGATCTCATAGCAGCATTTATTTCTATGGCGGACCAATGTGTCTCCCTCTCAATGTAGTCCTATGGCCGTACATGTTTTCCTCCCTGTTTACACATGCCTTGGATGTGTGAAACTACACTTCTGTGTAA
>NW_005850059.1:0-230 GCF_000455745.1 Alligator sinensis
TCCTCATGAACAAATGGTTGGAAATAAAAACCTCTGGACTCACCTCCATTTGCTGCCTGCTAGCTACCTGGTTGGTTCTTGGTAACTAGGATGCTCCAATTCCAACACAGTCTGGATTGCGGTGCCTGCTCCCCTGTTCTGACAGCCCAAGTCTCTTTTGGCACGGAGGAAAATGCAATTCAGAGTGGTCCAGCTCAGTTTCTAAGGGTCTTTTTGGCAGGCAGGGATAT
>NW_005850060.1:0-230 GCF_000455745.1 Alligator sinensis
ATAATTTTTTCGAAGACTTTGCCTAGGATGACTTTACCTTCTCAAATTTGAGGTGGGTTCTTCTGGTTCAACCAAATGTTAAAAAACTCCTTTCAAGGCAACAGAGTAACTGAGATGAGATCTGTTTGTAGCTATACCACAATAGTCAATGTATTTTTGTCCTATCTCCTCTCTACTCCTATTTCTCTGGGGCTCCCAGCACCCAATTGGGTACTGGTAGGTGTGACAGG
>NW_005850061.1:0-230 GCF_000455745.1 Alligator sinensis
CCAAAGCATCCATTTCCCAGCAGAGAGGCTCCTCTGCTGCCGCTGCAGCCTGCATTTTTTGTTCTGAGATGCTTGGCTACATCTGGCTGGGTTAAAACCCCAGGGGGATAAATTCGGTGGTGCTGGACATGTCACACCAGCTTCCTGGGGCAGTCGCTTCTTCAGCGCTGCTCAATTTGGGGGGCCCAGCTTGGCCTGACTGTGGGCTGCATAAGGACTTCTGTCTCTGT
>NW_005850062.1:0-230 GCF_000455745.1 Alligator sinensis
TCGGGGTAGAGACCAAGCTCTAGAAAGCTCCGCACATCCCCTGTCCCACACACATTGGCAGTGTGTTGGAGGGGGTTGGGGGGCATGTGCCCCCCCCAGATTTCTTTTCTGACAGAGGGGTGCAAGGCACAGGATTCTTGCCTGGCTGGACCAGCACCAGGCAGGAGTTGCCTCTGTGGCCCAGTGGGCAAGACCCAATGCGAGGGTGTGGAGCAGGGCGAAGAGACTCG
>NW_005850063.1:0-230 GCF_000455745.1 Alligator sinensis
AATCGTTAATGCCATCACACATATTCTTGGGTGAACTCACGCAGAATACTGGGTATAATGTGAGGATGAGGAGCATATTTTATGAGAACTTATTAAAAATTTGGTTTTGTTTAGTTTAGCGGAATAAGGGCTTAATATGACTGACTGATAAATAGAGAAAAAGGCAAAAATTAGACAGAGAAAAGAACAATTTAAGCTAAAAACAACATTGCCCCAAGAAGAAATGGGTG
>NW_005850064.1:0-230 GCF_000455745.1 Alligator sinensis
CATTCAGGCTAAATCATACTCGAGGATTCGTCCTGCTAGATGAAAAGCTATCTTACTAAGCCACACACCCTCTGACTTGGTGGATTTCTCCTGGGGCCAAATATCTCCCACACACTTTCTTCTCATGGTTGCCAGGGAAGTCAGCTTCAAAAGGAGCACCACAGAACAGCCTACATCATGGCTGACCTGTGGTGTGGTGTTTAGGCTACTCAGCCAAAGAGAGACAGGTA
>NW_005850065.1:0-230 GCF_000455745.1 Alligator sinensis
CTCCTTCCCGGCATGGAGGAAAGTGGCCCTTTCCTGTCCCAGGGCTGGCACTCCCTGCTGCAGCCGCTCGCAACCTATGTGGGGCTGTCCAGAGCAGGCACAGGCAGCCCCACGTGGGCTGCAAGTAGCTGCAGTGCAGGGCACCAGCCACGGGGCAGGTGAGGGGCCACTTTTCCCCCCACTTTGTGCTCAGCATCACCTTGTAACCCAACCCCGCTGCCAGCCTGGGC
>NW_005850066.1:0-230 GCF_000455745.1 Alligator sinensis
TAGACATTTCCAGGGACAAGCTGTAGCTAAGTAGATGTTAATGTTATACTGAAGGTCAGGCTAAGTCATAATACTGCCTTTTGGCACGTGCAACACTAATTCCAACTTTAGTTCAATGCTACCCTACCCTTTATCCCAAACTCATCCCAATCTCAAACCCCAAACATAAAACTGAAAGGTGGTGCTACCACTTCTGTCCCAGATTCTTCTCTCCAACAATTTATTTTTTT
>NW_005850067.1:0-229 GCF_000455745.1 Alligator sinensis
TGGTTGGCACAGGCCTGGCCTTCTGGATGCCCTGGGCGAAGGGTCTCTGCTTTTACTGGATGTCAGGATCTGGTTGCATAGGGCTGAAACTTCCCTGCACTACTTGGGTTTGAGCAGGTCCTGCCCTAGGGGTTGGAGTAGAGCAGGGTGGAGTTGCCAATGATGGGTCAAGCCAGCATGTCTGAACCTGGCTGATATCTTCTGATGCCCTTTATGGCTCTGAGGCTTC
>NW_005850068.1:0-229 GCF_000455745.1 Alligator sinensis
TGACAAGGAGCTGCAACAGACTGGGGAGCTATGGGAAGGTAACTTGCAACAGGGTTGAAATTCCAGGCTATGCATTGAGCTGGTTTCTCACATAGGGAGCTTGAGGTTACCTCCTTCCTGGGAATGGTTTTCACTCTGAGCAGTAATTGAGAAAAGCAAGGGAGGCCCAAAAGAAAACCAGACGGCTGGAATCATCATGCAGCAGAAATGTTATTGTGAATGAGACTGT
>NW_005850069.1:0-229 GCF_000455745.1 Alligator sinensis
TTTTTTTTTGGCCTCTCCATTGTCAACTGGTATGGACTTGTAAATTGCACACTTTTTTTACTATGAAATGCTGTTTACATATCTCAAATGCACACTGAGCTTTTGCACTTGGTTGCCTTAAATTTATCTTACGAGCTGTCCAAGAGCAATTAGAGTAAGTACTAGTGCACAAAATTCAGGCAAATAAAAAAAACAAAACAAACAAACATGGAAATGGTGCCTAAAAATG
>NW_005850070.1:0-229 GCF_000455745.1 Alligator sinensis
ATCTACACATGTATATTAATGCAAAGCAATACACTCCAGAGCTTATTGTTCTAGGTGCACTGTTTGCACGTGCATCCAGGCCCATAGCACACTGAACTAGGTTGGAGCAGCCCCAGCTGGCAGGGCCCCCCCCAACCCCACCCCCGGGAGTCAGCTTGCCAGCCTGGGGCTTCTCCCCCCACAGTTCAACATGCTGGGGAGGAGCTGACTGGGGCACAAGGGTGCTTCA
>NW_005850071.1:0-229 GCF_000455745.1 Alligator sinensis
TTATGAATAGGGCAAATTACCTGCGATTTTGTGACTATCATATTGTTTGCTCTGCTTGTGTGTTACATCCCCGTCTCCTGAGCTTCGTTTTGTCCCTTCCGATTTCAGACTGCAAGGCAGGGATCGTCTACTTTAGTTTGGTTTGTGTCTAAGACAAATGGGGCCTGTGTTTATAGGTCCTTTGGTGCTAACACTAACCATAGAAATCACAGAATCATAGAAATTAAGG
>NW_005850072.1:0-229 GCF_000455745.1 Alligator sinensis
AAAAAAAAAAAATCCATAATTATTTGTTACATGTTTTAAATGAGTTTAAAATAGCAGTTCAAACCACAGATCAGTGCTTTTGAAAATCTGGTCTTATTTCTTGAATCCATCTCTTTATTAAGGTTTTGGATATCCAATCAGGGAGCAGAACAGTGCCAGATGACAAAACATGACTGAAACACTCACAACAACAAATCCTGAAGTTGAAATTTCACCCAATAAAGTAAGG
>NW_005850073.1:0-229 GCF_000455745.1 Alligator sinensis
GGTGGTGGGAATGGCTGCGTGCCGCCCGGCCGCCACCACAGTGCCGCTGCTGCCCTGCAGCTGGCCACACAGCTCTGGGCATGGCTTTGCGGTGGTGCGGGGAGGTTTTGTACACAGCGGCCATCTCCACTGGCACAGCCCCACAGGTAAGCAGCAGTAGCCACCACGTGCAAGCCCCCTCCTTGCCCCCCCATCCCTCACTGCTGCTGCAGAGCCAGCCACAGAGCTG
>NW_005850074.1:0-229 GCF_000455745.1 Alligator sinensis
GATCCAAACACGCCAACCCCTGTCATCCCTCGGTGTGTTGTTGGCTACAGAAGCTGGCGTGTCATAACCGCACTAGCTAGTGAGGTGCTAAGCTTGGGATGGACCTTGGACCCTTTTTGTGGGACCTGATGTTCTCTTCTGCACTTGAGAGAGAGGCTGGTCCCATGGAGAAGATGCTAGATGAAGTTGGCTTTAGCCCCTCAACCTGTCATGCTCTTCCCAAGTGAGC
>NW_005850075.1:0-229 GCF_000455745.1 Alligator sinensis
CCAGGACTGAATTTCATCTCTGTGTAGGACTGCAGGGGAAATCGAGCCATGCTGGGTGCGGGGCTCTGTGCAGGAGAGAATGTCACCAGCACGTAAACCCAGGAGGCATATTATGCTACAGAGTAATTTAAATGCAGTGAAGAACTTGAATATACAGACACGGAAGGGATACTGGGGAGACAGCTAGTACTCCCAAGTATTTCCAAAGGGCCACAACCGGGTTTCTGCT
>NW_005850076.1:0-229 GCF_000455745.1 Alligator sinensis
TACGTGCGCCCTGGGCTGGGCAGTGGGGAAGGCGCCAGGGCTGCTCTGCCGCAACAAGGATCGGGCCCCTCGGGGTCCCCCGTGCTTTGCCCTGGCACGCCAGCCTGCCACCAGTCGAGGCTGGAGGTGGTTTGGCACTCTGCCCGGAAACACCGCCGGCCCTTGGTGTAGATCCTGGCTGGGCCCCGTGTACTGAGGGGGCCGTGAGCCCCGACACACATGCGCACAC
>NW_005850077.1:0-229 GCF_000455745.1 Alligator sinensis
CCGAGCTGGGAGAATTTCAAGCAAGACTTTTTTGCTCATTGTCCCATATTAAGTACCTGAAAAGTAGCTGAATTAACACTTTGCTCTGGGACAACCAAGGCTAAGTGCAGTTAATCACCATTCAAATGGCTTGTGTACAGGATTGTCCTGGCCTCTTTTGATGGGAGACAGAACCCAAAACAGTCAGCTCTGGATCAGACCCATCCTGTCCTTGGTTTTAGCCTGTCCC
>NW_005850078.1:0-229 GCF_000455745.1 Alligator sinensis
CTTTGTACATGGTGACGGATGCCCAGCGAACCGTAAGTACACTTTGCAAAAAACCATTGTGGAATGTGTTCACTTACTTGTCTATGCCAAAGTCAGCCCACCTCCCTGAGCACAGGTAGCATCTTGCTTTGCAGACAGTTGTAGTGAAATCAAACATATATCTTTCTTTTCTGGTTTAATTCTCTTCTGTTTAGAACCTCTGCTTTCTCCAAGTCCATTCGTAGCATCC
>NW_005850079.1:0-229 GCF_000455745.1 Alligator sinensis
TAGCAAACAGGAGACATTCCCAGTAGCAGGGTTACGTGCAAACACTGAGTACCAGTTTCGATATGCTGCAGTGAGCAAACCAGGGCTCAGCGCAACCAGTGATGGGAGTGACAGGGTGAAAACTCTTCCAACCAGCCCCCCTGGAAAGCCTGGAAAAACTGCTGTGGCTTCATCTGCCATAGCACTGAGATGGACAAATCCAAACGTCATCGGAGAGGGAGTCACTATC
>NW_005850080.1:0-229 GCF_000455745.1 Alligator sinensis
ATCCCAGCCCAAAATCTAGTTCCTTATTCAGTTCCATGTACTTAGCACAGCGGATGGGGTGCTGACTGTGGTCAGCCTGGCATGGCCAAACCGTGCTTTGGGTCAGGCAAGTTTCTGGTCACAGATGTCTAGGACAGTCCCCTAGTCACACACAGGTATTCTGATGGATGGCCCAAGCAGAATTTCTAACCATAGTCCGGGCTCAAAAGCCAGTTCCTTATTCAAGCCA
>NW_005850081.1:0-229 GCF_000455745.1 Alligator sinensis
CTGGATGTGCACAATGAGTGTGATCTAGAAACCGATAAATCGCGGTAACTCTACTGCTCTTTGGCGCTCCTTGAATGCAATGTGTACTCTTGTCTGTACCTCTGCTGGGGTAAGGATGGAGTCTCACAATCACCCCACTCCCTTTGACAAAAATTGTGCCCACTGCTCACCTCAGTTTCCCTGCCCTGAATGCCACCTTCTCCCTGGGCATGCCCTCTGGAAGTGATCA
>NW_005850082.1:0-229 GCF_000455745.1 Alligator sinensis
TACTACCTTTGTTCTTGTGTATTCATTTTTGTTAAGTATGTTGTGATGAGAAGGGGGGAAGAGAAAAAAGAGAGAGAGATAAGAGAGAAAAGGAAGAGAGAGAGAGAAGGTAGAGAACAGGGGGAAGAGGAAGAGAGAGAGAGAAAAGGAAGAGAGAAGAAAGAGAGAGGGAGGGAAGATAGAGAGGAAGAGAAAAGAGAGAGGGAGAGAGGCGTGGGGAGAGCAGGCA
>NW_005850083.1:0-229 GCF_000455745.1 Alligator sinensis
TTTTTCTATCGTTGCATACCTGCCCTCTGCAGCATTGAATTTGCGACTTGCAAATGCGACTGGATGTTCCTCACCAGTTCGTTGCTGTAGTAAGATGGCTCCCAGAGCTTTGTTGGACATATCTGTCTGTAAAATAAAGGGTGCTGAGAAATCAGGTGTGTGGACTAGCACATCTTGGCACAAGGTGGTCTTTAATTTCTCAAGACTTTTGACCATGTGTGGCGGAGCA
>NW_005850084.1:0-229 GCF_000455745.1 Alligator sinensis
AACAAAGGGAGTTCAGTCTGGAGGTTTTTCAACCCCTTCTGCAGGCTTGAGCAGGTGTATTGGAGGCCCACCAAGGTGGAGGGGCTCCGATACTCCCATCTCACCCTCCAGCACTGACTGGGGAACCCCTAGGACAAGCTCCCTCTTCTCCTTTTCCCCCTTCCCATTCTAAAACTTTACAGCCTCACAGAGAGGAGAGGCCATTGCTAAGGGAAACTGGCTGCAGGCT
>NW_005850085.1:0-229 GCF_000455745.1 Alligator sinensis
CAGGCAGAGAAGCCTGTATGATCAGAACTGAGTATGAGATGCCATGTTGATTGGTTGATAAAACAAAACAAAACAAAACTATTAATTAATGAAGAAAGGACTTCCTTAAATTTCACCAAAAAGTGTTAGACAGAACGTATATCTTTCTGGTTTGGTTTCATGACCATGGCTGACTATTCCTGGTAAGTTAGTCATTCATAACAGTGTTCATTGATATTTTTTGTCTCTC
>NW_005850086.1:0-229 GCF_000455745.1 Alligator sinensis
AAAGCAGCAGGTGGAACAGCTTCAGCTGGACTAATGTCCTGGTGCTGGAATGGAGCTGCTGGAAAGGAGGCTGTGGGATTAGTCAGGGGCAAGGGCAGGGGCATGGCACTGTCATATCAGTGCTGCTCAGTGCCCCATGTGCTGGTGAGCAAAAAGGGCAAGGGCAGCTCTGATTTTGCTATGATAAAAAATCAAAAACAAACACCAAAGTGTACAGATATTTAGAATT
>NW_005850087.1:0-229 GCF_000455745.1 Alligator sinensis
AATCAGAGTCCCCCAGAATCCCAGCATTTTGTGGCTGTGGGCTGGGCTGAATGTAGACTATCTGAAGTTGTGTACTGATATTAAAGCCAACTTCACAGGGGCACCTGAGGAGCATAAGGTAGGTGAAGGCAATTGGACACTTCTGCATCTTTTCCTGAAAAAAGATTCAATCAGTAAAGTGCTGCTTCAGGGTTCAGGCAACAATTACTGGCCAGTGGAACAGGATAAT
>NW_005850088.1:0-229 GCF_000455745.1 Alligator sinensis
TGTGGGAGGCCCTGGCAGACCACCTCTTACAGCACTCCCTCTTCTAGCCCACTTGCCCGGCTGCCCACAAATCCCCCACCCCCAGCACCACTCTCAGAATACACACATGGTTGAAAGTAAAAGCTTTATTCCCCTCAAAAGCCCCACCCCCATCCCAGCCCCCTCAACACATAGAGCCCTTTTGCCCCTCCCTCCATCACCAACAAACAGAGCCCCTCCACCACCCTCC
>NW_005850089.1:0-229 GCF_000455745.1 Alligator sinensis
TGACATGGTGAATAATACATTGCTATTCAAATACTTCATATTGTAACTTTCTTTAGATGCAAAGATGTCCAACTATACAACTCTAACAAAATAAATCAAACTAAGTATATGCCCAATCCAATCAAGCGGTGCCAATCAGCCAGTTTTGAATATCCTGTTATTAAATAAATATTCAATAACCATTCTTCCTTAATATGACCCATCTTCACAAAGGGCAGCAAACTAGAAT
>NW_005850090.1:0-229 GCF_000455745.1 Alligator sinensis
GCCAATAGTGAAGTTGAGAAGTGAGACAGGTGTTTACGGGTGGTTGAAAAACCAAGTCCATTTGCTTTCTGCACGTACAATCCAGCTCTAGAAAATGTGGAGTGTGTTAGTGGGGTTTGTTAATGGGTCTAGTCACTGTGAGGAAGGGAAACCCCATCTGGAGCGTGCAGCAATTAAAGTGGCTGAAAACAAATCCCAGCACAAGCCTGGCCAGAATCGGCAGGCACAC
>NW_005850091.1:0-229 GCF_000455745.1 Alligator sinensis
CCCATCCAAAGGGAGGATCATCCCAGAAGGGGAGGGGAGTACACAGGTTGGCAAATACTGCAAGGTTTAATACAAAGGTCCTGGGAGTCACGAATATGGACAAAAGGAGGCAGACGCAGACACATTTTACAGCACCTGAATTTAGAAATGGTCTAAATTACCTTTGTTGAACTAGAAAAAGTATTTGAGCACTTCCCTAAGGAAGTCCTTTGGGGGAAATGGAGGGAAA
>NW_005850092.1:0-229 GCF_000455745.1 Alligator sinensis
AGCGTCCCCTCATTTCAAAATGGCAGTGGGGCATTTATCTAAACCTTGCCAAATGAGTTTTAGATAAAACACCCCTGTCACCATTTTGAAGTATGGGGATGTTGATACATGAGACACTGGAGACTGCTGGAATGCAATAATTACCACAGCTCAGCAGACTCACTTAATAGTGTCTGCTCTGATGGGCTGGAATTGCAACATGTTGGAGCAGCCTCCCTGCTTGTGTATA
>NW_005850093.1:0-229 GCF_000455745.1 Alligator sinensis
CCCAGGATCAAATTAGAACTAGTGCCCCAAGAGCAGAAAGACCCCATTTCCCACCCTTGTGCCAGCCAATGCCCCATACCCTTTGTTGGTGTATTGCCAGGGGTGTGGATCAGTGTGTGCGTATGAGGGGTCACTTATTGGTACGTTGCAAGACCGTGTCGATCACTGTATTCTGGGGGGCGGGGGAGGCATGTAACAGGGAGCCCCTATCCCCTGCTACTCTAAGAGA
>NW_005850094.1:0-229 GCF_000455745.1 Alligator sinensis
GTCTACATTTCATAAGGGAAAATATAAATAGATTAAGGGGAACAAGTCAATAGAGACACGAGGACTGTGTACCTCAGAGAGTTGAGTGTGAAAGGGGCTAGAATTTCCTTAAATTAAAGGTGCAAAAGCTGCTCCAATCTTGGGTGAACAATCATCTCAAGAAGGGTACTGAATGTAAGCAGAGCCTCAAAGGAATGGAGAAAAAGGAATCAAAAAGGAAGCTATGTCT
>NW_005850095.1:0-228 GCF_000455745.1 Alligator sinensis
CCCCACCTGCCCTAGCTCTGGCCCTTTAAGAGAAAAAAACACCCCACCCCCCCAGCTCACCAGTTGCTGCAGCGGCCTCACCAGCCGCTGCAGCACCCTTGGGGGCTTCTGGGAGGTTTATTCAGAGCCCCCCATGGGGCAGTGGGGGGCAGCGGGAATCGCCCCCCCACTGGACAGCAGCCCGTGAGCCGAGGGTATTTTTTGTTGTGTTTTGTTTTTCTAAAGGGC
>NW_005850096.1:0-228 GCF_000455745.1 Alligator sinensis
GGTGCCTTAACCAGCAATGCAATGTGATGCCTTATTTTCCTCTGACTTCATAGCCTTGAATCATCTACTTGAGTTAAATGCCCAGTCCCTTTTTCAAAAACAAAGGAAGGGACAGTCTTTTCATTCCAAGCACCATCAGAAAACAAAATGGTGGTCCCCATCACATTTTTTCCACTAGGTTGTAGCAAAACCCGCAGTTTTCTTTTTTTTATTTAAAAATACATTCCC
>NW_005850097.1:0-228 GCF_000455745.1 Alligator sinensis
AGTCTCTGTTGGTAACCATGCAGACTACCATTACAAATGACAATGCTTTTGAGATAAACATTTAAAGTAAAAGAATAAATCATAATGCATAATTTTCACTGATTTCCTATCGTTGATGAAGTTTTAGCAGAAAAAATCAATAGTTACCCTGGTCTTTCTTTCTCTTGCTTTGCTACCAGCAAAATATACTGCACACTTGGTCTGAGCCAAATCCCATTTAAATGATCA
>NW_005850098.1:0-228 GCF_000455745.1 Alligator sinensis
AAAATATTTGACCAAGTATTTTTGACTGTTCAGATACCCAACCCTAGATTTTCATTAAAGACAAAAATATATATTTCAGAGAGATCCAGCAACAGTGGACTAAATTCAACAGGTTGAGCATGATCATTTCAAAAGAAAATCCTAACTTGATTAATCTAGTGACTGCTCTTAAAGCGTAATCTCCAAATGAAGCTGTACTCTAAACAGACCAAAAAAATTGAAAAAAAA
>NW_005850099.1:0-228 GCF_000455745.1 Alligator sinensis
TGTTATAGCCCAGGGGCTTATAGTTTTGTTACTATTTATACCGGTGGTTTGGGCTGGGATTGTAAGGGTGGTTTTGGAGGTCCGAATAGTGCCTGTGAGGCACATGATTGCTTTGAGCCTTGTCATGGGTGGGCTCAAGACCTGAGCTATTGTTGAGCCCAGTGATCAGGCAGTGCAAGGCTACAGAATAGACTGGCTCCAGGGGCCCAGTGCCTGCAAGGGGCACGG
>NW_005850100.1:0-228 GCF_000455745.1 Alligator sinensis
TATCAAGATCTCCCCGATGGCAGATACTACTGCACACACAGTTGGGTAACTCTATGTGTGGTATCAGGTGTGTGTCACATAACTCTAAAAATAAATCTGTCCATACTTGTGACAATCAGATGATGCTATTATAGTAATAAGCCCAGTGGTTCGTTAATGGGCACAGCAATAACCTTCAGTTCAAAATTCAGCTGCGGAAAGCTGCACAAACTCAAAACCACTGTAAAA
>NW_005850101.1:0-228 GCF_000455745.1 Alligator sinensis
TTACACACCTAAGTGTGATTCTATTCCAACCTTTTCAAATTCTAGTCAATGCATTAATTTTGTAACACTCTGCCTCAAGAATGAATCACCAAAAAAATGAGGAGGACCTACTAACTTCTTGTATCAGTAGCTTTTCAAGGACTTCAGGGAATAGAATTGTACTTAGGCACACTTGTCCACATACCTAATATTAGGTATTACATACCTAATAGGTGGAATAGAATCTGG
>NW_005850102.1:0-228 GCF_000455745.1 Alligator sinensis
CTTAAACGTTTTCAGATGCTCCCATGTTGTACTTCATTCCAAAAAGGGAGATGCAGCTGCACCACTGTACTCCCTCTGGATCAACCAACCCCTAACAAAGCAAGGTTAATATCTGGACTCAATGCTGCCTTTACAAAGCTCCCCACATTCTTCTACATCCTGTAAAGATCTTGAATAAATAACTGGGAAGTCTAATCACTCACTCTCTCTCTACACACACACCCACAC
>NW_005850103.1:0-228 GCF_000455745.1 Alligator sinensis
TCTGTTCTGGCTATCAAGACTGCAAGCTCTTGGCAGTATTAACTATCCATCCCTGTATGTTTGTGGAGGCCCCAATCTCAGGTGAGATTTGCCGGCATGATTGTCACGTAAAGAGTCCAGCCACCTGGTGCTGGTCATCATTCTTACTTGCATGAACGTAATATTTTCACTCTCAGTTACAATACTTGGTATAACGTTGCCCTACCTGAATCTTTGATCTTGTCTTTC
>NW_005850104.1:0-228 GCF_000455745.1 Alligator sinensis
TGCTGGCTGCAGCCCAGGATGGGGATGGGGACGGGGACTGGGACTGGGCTGGGCCAAGGCTCCTGCTGGGGCATGCTCTCGGAGGCTCCCGGCTGGGGATCTTGCCCCTCGGCTCAGGGCCAGACCGCGCAGTCGCAGGAACATCGTCCCATGACCGTGGGGGTCTCGTCTCGCTCTCTACAGGCGCGAGGGCCCAAGGAGGGCACGGTCCTCTTCCCGGGGTCTCTC
>NW_005850105.1:0-228 GCF_000455745.1 Alligator sinensis
TTTTAAACCAGGGAAAACCAGGATCCCTGATGATAAGGATCCTGCTTGGTTTTGGGAGGAGGGCAGTGCTGGCTGCTCAGAGCATCCACACGAACCCCCATCCTAGATGAAACGAACCCGTTTCTTCCCCCCTCCGTCGGTGCCAGCCCACAAAACCTGGAACACAGCAGCAGACAATCAAGTCTGTAAATGAATCGGGTATCCGGGTTGTAGCCGTATTGGTCTAGA
>NW_005850106.1:0-228 GCF_000455745.1 Alligator sinensis
CCAGTCAGCATGTGTTAAGTGTGATCCTGTTCCAAGGTTGCTAAGTCAAGTCTAAGCAAAGTCCTCGTCAATAAGACATGTCCACTGTCCAGGCCTACGCAGCTGCGTCTCTTTTTGGGTCATACTATCTTAGTTTGAGTCCCAAGGTCTAAGGCATGACCCCCTTTCAGCTCAGTTTTCCCACACTGGATGTCTTTGATCCATCTCCTGCAGACATCACCCTCAAAT
>NW_005850107.1:0-228 GCF_000455745.1 Alligator sinensis
TCTGGGGACCAGCCCTCTGGCACGAGTCTGAAAGGCGACTCAGACCCACTCCTGTAATGAGGCACCATCTGTACTCTGCCATCAGAGTCCTAAGGTGCATTGTCTACAGCTGGGCATCTGTGCTCAGGGAGAAGTGTGCTAGCACCACCCCTAGGTAGAATTTATTGCATCTTGTTGACCAGCCTTGACCCGAAATACCAGAGAGAGGTAGTTAGCCATGTTAGTCTG
>NW_005850108.1:0-228 GCF_000455745.1 Alligator sinensis
AAACAGAAACATGTTCTATATATATTATGTTATGCTGATGGTAGTAAACACGCTATTTTGGCAAAAAATAATCTAACCAGGTATGGGTCAGAAATATCAGAAACTGACATTGACATAAATCCTATTTTTAAATACTTATATATTCCTAGGGGAAAATAGTACTATAGGTAGTGGACCATCAGTGGAATATAAGTCAACAGTGTTCTTTATTGCAAAAAAAAAAAAAAA
>NW_005850109.1:0-228 GCF_000455745.1 Alligator sinensis
ATTCCCTGGCAGCTCATAATGGGCAGCTTTCCTTGCCTGAGAATCTCCCTGCTGCTCCTTCACCTTTAAAGTAAGAGTAGCCTTTGGCTCTCCATTATACCCATTCACTGGAAGCATATTGCAAAGTTGAGGTAGAAGAATGGTGTTACTCTCCTATCTCTCTAATAAGCACAACAAGCCACTGCTTCATCTGTTCTTCATCTGTTATTGGCCTTTGGATCCTAACTT
>NW_005850110.1:0-228 GCF_000455745.1 Alligator sinensis
ACTGCCCACACCCTTCCAGGTCGAAACTGAAACATGTTCAGGTACATGTGGTGAGGCACAAATCTCTGGCACAAATTGTGCCACTGCAATTTGAGCTGCTGCAAGAGCACATGTCTGCATGTGTGGATGTGCCTTCAGGGGTCTGCCCACATGCTCTGCTTTTGTGAGGCTCTGGAACCCAGAGCCACCACCGGTTTTTCTCCTCCTTTGCCCTGCTGCTGAATTCAG
>NW_005850111.1:0-228 GCF_000455745.1 Alligator sinensis
ATCCGTCATTCATGACGGGCAATTGGCTAGTGGGAAAAAAAATTCTAGCATCTAAGTGGTTGTATTTGATCCCCATGTACAATTTTTAGAAGACAGATGATAAATGCTGAGATACTAACTGTACATGTTCTCAAACTTCTCTGTTCAATGTATGTGTACAGAGAGTTAGGGATGAACACAGGTCTGCCTCAGTAACGATGGGCTTTTAAAAGAGAATGATTCACAGGT
>NW_005850112.1:0-228 GCF_000455745.1 Alligator sinensis
GCTGGCAGCTGCTTCCTGGTTAAGTGGTTTCCTGAACTCTGCAGTACACACCACCTTTGCCTTCCAGCTACCCTTCTGTGGGAACAACCGCTTGGACTACTTCTACTGTGATATCCCACCACTGCTTGAGCTGTCGTGTGGGGACACCTCTCTCAACAAAATCCTGCTCCTCTCCATTGGTCTGTTCATTGCCTGGACACCCTTTTTCTGCATCCTTCTGTCATACAC
>NW_005850113.1:0-228 GCF_000455745.1 Alligator sinensis
TATATGTATACAGTCAAGAACTTCTTCCTATAGAAAACTAGGGCTCCAGTTCCTGCAGTGAAATAAGGCATTTAAGCCAAGGTGCAGCTCCCTGCTCCTATGTCTACTGTAGGTTGTGAGCTGGCTCATTCATAACTAGCTCTGGTATTGCTCTGTGGCCTCAGCATAGCACCATGTAGTCATAGATAGAGTGGAGTGATAATTGGCCACCAAATACCTTCTATACTC
>NW_005850114.1:0-228 GCF_000455745.1 Alligator sinensis
TCCTTCTGGGATTCCGAATCGTGGAATAATTAATTTTAGCAACATTTGTTCTGCTGAGGTTTTTTCATCTTATGTCCCACTACAATTCCTTGGAGAAGTAGGGTAAGCGACCCAAATGGGTGCTCTAGTGGTACTCTAGGAGCACTTTCTTAAGAATATGTTATGGTATAACGACTTGTCCCTCAGGAAAAAACTAACATCCATCTTGTTGTTCTTTGATTCCCAATT
>NW_005850115.1:0-228 GCF_000455745.1 Alligator sinensis
CACACCTGATATACACATATATACACATACACACATGCATACACCTATACATATATATATACACATATGCACACCTACGCACACCTAGATATACACATATATACACGTACACAAACACACACACCTAGATACACCCCCCAGATATACACCTAGATATACATATATACACACACATGATATACACACACACCCCTACATACACACACCTAGATATACACATATATACAC
>NW_005850116.1:0-228 GCF_000455745.1 Alligator sinensis
AGACTCTGTGGGGCTGGGGTGCAGTTCTGGCTGCCCTCCCCTGGGGCCTCCATGACCCAGTGAGCAGGACCTGGCACAGCAGAGCAGAGCAGAGCTGAGCAGAGAAGCACTGCTGCAGGGGCCCCCTCCGGGAAGGTCCCTGACCCCTTAGCCCTAGCAGCTGAGGCCCCCTCCAGGAAGGCTGGGGACCAGGGCATTGTGGGTGGGGAGTGAGGAGCACTGGCAGGG
>NW_005850117.1:0-228 GCF_000455745.1 Alligator sinensis
CTTGGAGCATATTAACTGCAGCTGTCTCTTTTTTTTCAATCTTGGGACAGATACCGTCAGATACTGGAAAAAGCAGTTCAGCTGTCTGGTGGGGAACAGCTAGAAGCTTTGAAAGCTTTTGTAGAAGCAAGTAAGTATCTGCAGTAATATTTGCTTTGTTCACACACTGTTGACTGAAGGCCTAGTTCTTGTTGGCTTTGTGCGGGCCGGGAGCGACCCGAGCACTTT
>NW_005850118.1:0-228 GCF_000455745.1 Alligator sinensis
CTGTCCTCGACGTGAATGATAACGCGCCCCAAATCACAGTCACCTCTCTCTCTACGTCACTCAGTGAGGACAGTCCCCCGGGGACCGTGATTGCACTCCTATACATTAGAGACAAAGATTCCGGCGGAAACGGGGAGATCACGTGCTCCATTCCGAACCATCTCCCTTTTCGACTCCAGAAATCTTTGGATACTTATTACAGCCTGGTGACGGCCAGAGACCTGGACC
>NW_005850119.1:0-228 GCF_000455745.1 Alligator sinensis
GTGTGTGCTGGTGCTACTGCACAGTAGCACCGATTACAGTGCATGAAGTCAGTACTGGCTATTATAAGAACTACACTTAATGCGCCATAATTGCGACACATTAATACACGTGTTAACATGCCCAGTCAGCTGTTTATAGTTCTGGCCAGCAGGATGCAATGAAGTAGACTCCTTGCATATACTTCAGTACCAGGGAGGGTAGTGGGAGTTGATTTTGTTGGATACTGT
>NW_005850120.1:0-228 GCF_000455745.1 Alligator sinensis
GCTCCGCGCTGCCGCCCGGACCCGAGTGCGGAGACGGGGCCCCAAGAGGTGCCCCCACCCCGGGGTGCGGGCAGTGCTGGGCGGCAGGGCAGGGCAGGGCAGGGGCATCTCGTGCGGGACAGGGCAGGGGGCTTGGCTGCATTGCGGGCGCAATGGAGCCAAGTGCCGGCGAGCCCTGCCTGTGCCCGGGGAAAGCGCCCCCGGAGCCGGCGGGTCTGCAGTGCAGCA
>NW_005850121.1:0-228 GCF_000455745.1 Alligator sinensis
CAGTGTATGCAGTTATAGAGTAATTTGCCCAGAGAGGTGAGTTCTTAATAACTCTGATGCTAGCTTGTATTTCAGGACAAGTGTGTTTATAGCTGTCAAAAGTCTTGCTGGCTGTTTAATGTTTCCTGTTTCAGCTGTGTGGCCCTGGTGGCCCCTAGAAATGTCTAATCCTTTGCTAATCTTGTTAACGGTTTGAGCTGGGCATGTGGTGACAGTGAGCTCCAGAGA
>NW_005850122.1:0-228 GCF_000455745.1 Alligator sinensis
GGTTAGAGACATAAAATATTATATACCCTGCAGTAGAAGTTGAAGGGAATTAAAGACAAGAAAGCAGTCATTATTAATGTTGCAACTTTAACAGACATAATGCATCCTTAAATTTGTATTGCCCTTTTCCTTATCAAATACCCCAGTCACCTGGCTATAGGCCTTGTCTTGTAGTCTATCCTTAGATCAATAGCGCCACTAACATTAGACTGTAAGTAAAAAAATGCC
>NW_005850123.1:0-228 GCF_000455745.1 Alligator sinensis
CTATACTGCTGAACAGTCCACATCTTGGCTAGTGCAAACCACTAGAAAGAAGCTATCAGCCCAGAGAGTCTACATCTACTATTCGCTGGTATTAATACCTGGTTATATAGGTGTCCAAAACAATTCCTGTTTTGGGGAAAATATCAACATTTCAAAATGTTTCCGCAGATATTTTTTTACATATATGTTTCCTCAATAAATGGAAGCTCTGGGAAAAGACCTTTATCT
>NW_005850124.1:0-228 GCF_000455745.1 Alligator sinensis
GCCAGTTGGTGAAAATTAAAACAAGTCCCAGAATCACAGGGGCACAGGGTACAGTGCAGCAGGGAAGCAGAGCATTATGGTGTGCTAGGCAGGTAGGCAGTGCCTGCCCAGCATACCATGGCACTCTACCTGCCTCTGAATTGCGCCCTGCCTGCCTGCAGCAGCGCTACTGACTTGGAGGTGGAGAAGAAGGCAAAGTCCCAGATTTCCTTAAAAATAATATGGTCA
>NW_005850125.1:0-227 GCF_000455745.1 Alligator sinensis
TCCACAGAGCCAGTAATCTCATCCTAGAAGGAAGTCGGGTTGGTCAAGTATGATTTGTCCTTATTAAATCCATGTTGACTGTTCCTGATCACTTTCTCCTCCTCCATATGCTTAGAAATGAATTGCTTGAGAACCTACTCCATGATTTTCCTGGGCCTCAGGTGAGGCTGACATGTCTGTAGTTCCCTGGATCTTTCATCTTCCCTTTCTTAAAGATGGGCAGTATA
>NW_005850126.1:0-227 GCF_000455745.1 Alligator sinensis
GTTGACTAGTTCTCAAACTAGGGTTTCTTTAGAAACAGATTATTTTGTAATCTAGCTTTTTGATGAATTATGCAGTGTTCTCATTTCTGTTTTTGATTTCCATCTTAAGTCAACGAGAGCGTTATTTCTGTTACATTTTGGCAATATTTGTCCTGCAACAAAGAGGGGTTCTGTGTAGTCTTTCCTAAATTCAAAGGTGCAACACATTTTGCTGAAAGGCAATAAAT
>NW_005850127.1:0-227 GCF_000455745.1 Alligator sinensis
GCAAGTTGGTGTCTACATTCCCTCCTACTGTGGCCAAGGTAGCACAGTGATGTTCTGTTGCTCATTGTGCTTCCTTCATAGCAAAGTGCCAAGTTCACCTGTCATGGACCATATTCTCCCAGGACATTAAGTCGTGCCTGGCAGACTGTATGTGCTGCTAAATGCAGTCCTTATAGCTGAGTTTGGGACAGTCAATCTTCCTACTGCCTTTTTCAAATTCACTGTAC
>NW_005850128.1:0-227 GCF_000455745.1 Alligator sinensis
CCTGAACCATTCCCCCACCTCCATAAAAGCATTCATAATAAATCACTGCCATGACCAGAAGCATGGACTGAATTTCTACATACAGGTCATTGCTATTAGCCTCTGCAACCATGTGTTACTGGGGGACAAGAGCTGTGGAGAAGTGCCAGATTGATACATCAGCCCCAAGCCTACTCAACTGGACAGCATGGCTAAAGGAAGGCACTTTAAAAAGAAATGCCCAGCCT
>NW_005850129.1:0-227 GCF_000455745.1 Alligator sinensis
GACTAACTAAATCAGAGATGCACAGGCTTTCGTAAGCAGCGGCTTATTTGATCGTACGGTGTGAAGCAGTCTTAATCTCCATAATCTCCTGCTTTCCCTCCCCACCCTAGCTCATTGCTCTCTGCCCCAGTCTCTCCCCAGAGAGGACGTACTACAGAGCTGAGTATTGAGGCTGCAGCCAGACATAACGTTCAGCTGCTTTAAAAGAGGAGGAGGAGGCGCTGCGT
>NW_005850130.1:0-227 GCF_000455745.1 Alligator sinensis
CTGCATGAAGGCTGCAGGATCAGGGCCTTTCATCAGCCCCGGGGTAGAAGCCAAATGCAGACACGTGCATTCTACCACGAAGATGCAGCGGGAGCAGCATCGCCACAAATGCACGGGGCACTAGGCACCTTTCTCAGCATTACAGAACTGATGCGGCCAAGAAGAACCGCATGTCTCGACTGCAGCTGCTGGGATCCAGGCCCCCGAGCCCCTTTTGGAAGGGAGAC
>NW_005850131.1:0-227 GCF_000455745.1 Alligator sinensis
CCTGCCATTAAGAATTTCAGGAAGATTTAACAAGTGATGGACTGAACTTCAAAACTCATGGGAATCATATCCCAAGCTTTGAATCAAACCATTGTGGTGATTAGGAAGCAGATGCAAGAATCCAAATCTAGCTCTGAATAAGTTCAAGCATGTTTAGCTTAGATCAGGGGTGCTCAGCCTCTTGCCCCTTGGCCAGATCCGGCCCACGGCACAGTCTCATCTGGCTC
>NW_005850132.1:0-227 GCF_000455745.1 Alligator sinensis
TTAAAGTTATAAATTATTGTTAAACGTATATACTTCCCATCCAATGGGAAAGATGGAGAAAAACTGAATTTTATTAGATGTGTTCAAACAGAATTCAAGGAATAGAAAGCATCCACGATTTGATATCAATTTAAGACCAACTGGTCTCAGGAAATCCCTCGCTCAGCTTGTGGCTATATTCCAGAATTATTATTTTATTGCTACGTTATATTCTTTGTATTTGGACT
>NW_005850133.1:0-227 GCF_000455745.1 Alligator sinensis
GGAGACAGCTGTCTCCTGGCAGGGGCTGGGAATTGCTTCCAGGCCCCTGGGGGGCTGCCTGCTGCCGGGGTAGTCTCCACCACCAGAGCCTGGGCGGGGACAATGTGCCCCTGCTCCGGCAGCATGGAGCTCTTGGCCCTGGCTCCCCAATCAGGAGGAGAGGACTTGGAAAGAGCTGCAGGGGAGTGGGAGGTCCCAGCCCTCTGCCCCGATCTGCCAGTGGGGCA
>NW_005850134.1:0-227 GCF_000455745.1 Alligator sinensis
GGTGGGATTTTTTTGTAATGTGCTGTGAGCAGAAATTACCCATGCTGTTTGACAGCGGTTGGAGGTCAAGAAATGAATTTGTAGAATAAGACCTGATTGGTGTGTTGTTTTACTTTTTTTTAAAATTTGTATATTTGTCTATGTATGTATGCATGCATTTATGTATTTATATATGAATGAAAAAAAAATCCTTTTCATCATTACTGGAGTAAGTCTAGTCTTCATCT
>NW_005850135.1:0-227 GCF_000455745.1 Alligator sinensis
TACCAGGCACAAAAACCCACTAACATGTTTCTCATCATGTCTCTGCATAATCAGATTTAGCAAATCTTCCTTCCTTGTCTTTACGTTGCAAATGCCATCTAATAGGATCAGGATTGAAAAGGTCTTTTTAAAACCTCTTGAGATCAGAAGGGATTGGGGGCCGAAAGGGAGACAATGACAGTTCCCTAAGGAAGTTGCACAACAAAGCAGCTCAGGGTTCTCTTCTT
>NW_005850136.1:0-227 GCF_000455745.1 Alligator sinensis
ACTGTCTAGGTTCATGGTTCGGTCACACTCATGGAGCAGGAGGCTACGTGCCGCTTCACCAGCCTACGTTGGAATCAGCGTGCAGAGCTCTTGCTATTTGCAAATCCCTTATTATTACAGTCCACCCCTCGATTGCAAGATAGACCACTAAGCATTTGAGGTTTAACTCGCAATCATCCTAAGCAGTTCTTATGCTCTGGATGTTATACAGATGGGCGAGGGACTGA
>NW_005850137.1:0-227 GCF_000455745.1 Alligator sinensis
CACCGTCTGCCAGGCGCTGCCCTGCTGCCAGGCCTCGGGCAGAAAGGCAGGGCTCAGACATAGGTGTTAGCATCACCCAGGGGACACGGGTTAAAAACAAAAAGTTTGGTTCTCAATAAAAAGTTTTCAGTAAAAAAAAAGATTGGGTTGGCCAGAATCCTTGGCTGCAGCAATGGCTTTCCACGGCGCAGCCCGCTCCAGCTTAGGGGCCCCTTCTCATTCGAACA
>NW_005850138.1:0-227 GCF_000455745.1 Alligator sinensis
GAGCCATATTCAGTGGGTGGGAGGGAAGTGGCAGAGGGGGCCCAGGTGGCTGGTGGGATCCAGGCGCATCAGGAGTGCTGTGAGGTCTCCTTCTCACACTCCCCCATGTGTCTCTCAGGTGCTGATAGAGAACCTGTCGCAGTGTGAAGAAGAGCCCAGCACCATCCTCCTCTACAGCATGGCTACTGTTTGCATGCTCAGGTACTTGGTCCTTTGCCCAACTGCCC
>NW_005850139.1:0-227 GCF_000455745.1 Alligator sinensis
GGCAATTTTAGGCTAATGGTGCATAAACTTAATACCTGCATGAAGCAAATCTCAAATTTAGGCACGATTAGTTAAGGCGCCATGTGTAGACACCATAAGGTGCCTTAACACTTCGTGACTGCGCAGGCTGAAGCCAAGCCTGTGGGGCCTTGCGCTGCCACTGAGCACAGCCAAGACGACGATGCAGCGGGTGCTGTTCTGCAAGGTGCAAACACTGGAGATGGAGC
>NW_005850140.1:0-227 GCF_000455745.1 Alligator sinensis
CTGTTGCAAGAACTGGTGCAGTTGCTGAAATCCAGACACCATCTCCTGCTTGTCAGCTTCTGTCCCTTCCTAGAACGAACAAACACAAATGACAAGGGAGAGGGCAGGTTAGAAAAGGCTGGTGAAAACCTGGGACACTTCACAGAGCCTGGTAGGGAGAGCAGGGGAACTGAATCCTATTCCTGTGTAGACAGGAAAAGAGATTTGCTAAGAAGCCCCTTCCGGAG
>NW_005850141.1:0-227 GCF_000455745.1 Alligator sinensis
TGTGGTTATTTTCCCAGTTCAGGGAACCATAATAAGTTTATTGCTGACACACACAGATTTAGGAGCCATTTCTGCACCACATCCTGCCGGTGATTGGTAGCGTCGTCGGTTGTCTAGTGCCGCAGAGATGCAAGTTGCTTTATCTCTGCCTTACAGGGATAGACTTCAAATCATTGAATTCTGGATCAAGTCTGCATTTCTCCAGAGTTCAAGAGGGCTTTGGTCTT
>NW_005850142.1:0-227 GCF_000455745.1 Alligator sinensis
GGTCCCTGTGGCTTGATTGTCTAAAGTTCCTTGACTTTAGATTGAAAGGCATTTTAAAGTGCCTAGCTCTGCAGCTCCCTGGGACCTAGGTCATAGGGCAACGATGGCTCTGGGGCAAGGCAGAAAAGAAAATGGGGGTCGTCAAGTTCCTGGTTCAGGGGAGCCCCTCAGCTCCCCCCATACTGGGAAACCTTCCAACCTGCACCCCTGGCATCCCATTTTCAGTA
>NW_005850143.1:0-227 GCF_000455745.1 Alligator sinensis
GGGACAAGCTGCCCAGCCAGGGCAGGGAGTGCATTACTCAGGGAGTGGGGCAGAGGTGGGGGATGCAGGCGTGGCAGTACTGGGAGCGGGGGGCTGTGCCCTGCTGCCGCCTGGAGCTAGCTGCCCCTGCATGACCCCCCCCAACCTCAATGCCAGCTGGGCAAGTGGCAAGAGGGCAGAGCCCCCATGGCTCCTCCTGCTGGGGCAGAGGCAGGCACAGCAGGAGG
>NW_005850144.1:0-227 GCF_000455745.1 Alligator sinensis
AACCCCACACTGACATAACATTCAAAGACATAGCAGGTAAGTTCAAGGGAGGCCAGAGGGACAACCAAAGGCCACCTCAGGGAATCCACGAAGCTAAAGAGTGTACACCCCTTTTAGTTTAGGCCAAGGCAGTACGCGAGCGGGCGTTTGAAGCCAGGCAGGTGTAATCATATTCAGCTGATCTTGTTGATGGCCGACTGCTGTAGCAGTCCCCAGAGCCATATGTT
>NW_005850145.1:0-227 GCF_000455745.1 Alligator sinensis
CTGCCTCAGACCAAGAAACACCAACAACGCTACCTATGAAGCGAAAAATTCTCTCTAAAAGCCACTGGCTCTCCCTGTAAAGTTCTACACTTTGAAATAAACTGTTCTCTACTACTATAAATTTTTGTCGATAGAATATTTTTTTTAATGAAAGCGCGCGCGCGCGCACACACACACACACACTTAAACAACAACCGCTTTATTTACACAGCATCAGCTGAGTGTCT
>NW_005850146.1:0-227 GCF_000455745.1 Alligator sinensis
ATACCAAACGTTACCAGAACTGACCCGACATCTTTACAGCTCCTTATCACGGAAGAAAACTGCTCCAAGCCTTCGTCCCCCAGCTCACATCCTTGGAGGTCGATCGTATCTAGAGCGGGTTGATCCAAACAATATTGCAGGGCTCCAGCCTCCGCAGCGCTGAGGGCAACATTACGCAGGGTGATGGTCTTCAGAGGGCGAGACACTTCTTCAGCCCGAGAATGATC
>NW_005850147.1:0-227 GCF_000455745.1 Alligator sinensis
TGCATATTCCCATTCTTCCAAACAGGTTTAGGCTGTGCCCCTTGCCTCAGGCCACAGAGCAGCAGTGGCCTGCAAAGGGCCCAGGACCTTCCAGAGAAGGAAAGAAAGCAGCATGATCCCGGGTTCCCAGTTTTAGAGCCAAAGAATTGGTCAGAGATGCCGGAGGCTCTCTTAGTATTTTCATATATAATGAGCAGGGGGCACTGCCTGGTTTGTGCTGGTACCAG
>NW_005850148.1:0-227 GCF_000455745.1 Alligator sinensis
GCTGTATGAGGCAGCTTGGGTCTCCAACCCCCGGGCACAAGTCTAGACAGTCAGTGCACAGAGGGTCCGGAGCCAGGATGAGACCCCGGAGCTGCATGAGGAGGTTAGGGTCTCCAACCCCTGGCATGGGCTGGGTACATGGTGCACAGCCGATGCCTGAAGGGCCAAGGAGCAGACCAAAACCCTAGAGCTGCACGGGGTGGCTAGGGTCTCCAAACTCTGGCACG
>NW_005850149.1:0-227 GCF_000455745.1 Alligator sinensis
ATACACACCAGCTCCAAGGGCTTTGAACTGCAGATGGTGTGTAGATAAGCCATCCTAACCAGCAGAGTTTTCCACTGCACCCAGTATGCACAAGTTTTGCATTTTCTTCAGACATCTCCAGCCATTCCAGGTCAATAAAATTGGTCCCGAACCAACAATAGGGTTTGCTCAACTCCAAGGTGTCCAAGGTGTCAGGATATTACCATAGATTCATAGATGTTAGGGTC
>NW_005850150.1:0-227 GCF_000455745.1 Alligator sinensis
GGGGTCTGCCAAAGTCCCACGAGGCAGGAAGCTACATATTAATACCAGGACCAAGCCTGCTCAAAGGTAGGAAACTGGGGCCTTGCAGGGAGCTATGAAGAGGCAGGCACTGCTATGATTTGAACCCTGGATCCCCTATTTATTAGACAGGTGCTTTAACCAACTGAGCCACACTGCCCATGGGACCAAGGGCTGCGCCCCCCTCCCCATCACACACCAGTGAAGAG
>NW_005850151.1:0-227 GCF_000455745.1 Alligator sinensis
CCGCAAATTTAAAAAGCCACTTCTAAATTACCCACATGTGTACTTGCAATGGGATTGTTTGCAGAATCAGCTTTAAATTATGTTTCTTTTTTGAAGCCACATATTCCTAATGGTTTATCTCCCATTAATGTAAATGACAGTTATGTTTGTGCAGTTGTAACCTGGGCATACCAGAATGTGTACTCCCCTCTCCAACAGAAGGGGAGGGTCAGCAGGGCATACATGCT
>NW_005850152.1:0-227 GCF_000455745.1 Alligator sinensis
TTTGTCTCTTGGCTGCAACGCCCAGCATAAGCAACAGGAGGGCAACACTGAGCAGCCTTTTCCCCCCTCTCTGCCTTTATCTCCAGGCTTCATGCCCAGCTTGAAGGACCAAACAGGGGGACAACACAGAGCTGGTTTTGGTACCTGCCCTTGTCTCCTGGCCCAGGGGCAGAAGTGATGGTGGCAGACAGGAGCCCCAGGGCAGCCCAGCTGCAGACTCTGGGCAA
>NW_005850153.1:0-227 GCF_000455745.1 Alligator sinensis
CTGTTTTGGGTGAGACTCCTGCATGCACCCCTCTCCACCCCTATTCTTGGAACTGTACCCCCTCCGCACACAATTATTATGCCAAACCCTGCTTATTAGGTCTCTGGTTTTGGGACTAGCAATTGTAAAACGGAGAGAGGATTGCTTCTGTACCTCCCAGAAGTGCTGTGGACAAATTGAAGAGTGTTAAGTGTTCTGACACTATACAAAGGTCTGCAGAGGAACCT
>NW_005850154.1:0-227 GCF_000455745.1 Alligator sinensis
CTTCTCATCCAGTCAGGGGAGGGGGGGAACAGGCCCACTCCCCACCTTCCCCTGCTCCTTCCCCACCGCCTGCGGGGAGTGGGGGAGAGGGAGGGCAGGCCAGCTGTGCTAGCCTGGCCTCCTCCCACTGCCTTTGCTTCGCTGCACTGTCTCCTGTCTGAACACTCCTGGAGCACTCTCATTGGTTGTTTCAGTCAGTCAATCAGAGTGCAAATAAAGTGTTATGG
>NW_005850155.1:0-227 GCF_000455745.1 Alligator sinensis
GAAGCGTCTCCGGATCCGAAGCTCTGTCCGACGCCTCGCACAGCCCTGCTGAGCAGAGACAACGTGCAGGGCAGGAGCCCCGGATGCGCCTTCACATCTGCTCCCCCTGTGCTGCCAGGTTGTGTGCACCCCGCTCGGGCCCGCGTCCCCGTGTGCCCAGGGCGGTGATACCACGGGGTGCGGTGTGGTGTGACACAGGAACGACACAGAGCAGACATGTGTGTGTG
>NW_005850156.1:0-227 GCF_000455745.1 Alligator sinensis
AAAAAAATCACAATATCTTGTATCATATCTTGAAGACTGGGAGACCAGAACTGGGATGAGAATCTGATAGAGATGGGATGAGGATGTATAATAGAAATGAAGAGGGTTGTTTAGTCTGGAGAAAAGAAGATGGAGGGGTGATCTGATCACATTCTTCACAACCTGATGGGTATAAAGATGGGTCTGGTTGCCAATGCTGTTTGAATCTATTCCAGGAGGTTTCCAGA
>NW_005850157.1:0-227 GCF_000455745.1 Alligator sinensis
AAAAAACACCTCCAAGAAATTTAATATGCATCAGGTATTGACTCAGAAATAGAGTGTCCAGAACACAGGTTTCAGTCCTTACCCTCCAAATTCTTCAATGGACTGGCACAGTGGACTGGAACAGCTGCCTCACTCTGGGCAATAATGATCCCTAATGGCAGTTGTGTTGCTCCTGGGAATATAACTCTCAACCTCAAAAAAGAGGTGCACGAGGAAACTCAGCTTTC
>NW_005850158.1:0-227 GCF_000455745.1 Alligator sinensis
TCACTGGTGCTCAAACAGCCGGGTTTGCATAACAGATTTGTTCTGATGCAATGTCCGCATTCTCGTACAGTTCCTGCCACTTTCAAGGCATTGGGATGATACATGTTGCCCATACCAGCTTTGCAGGAGGGTCAGAGCCATAAGGTTTTAGGTATCAATCTAACAGAGACTTGTGGTACAAATGGCACTGCAATATTTTTTTACAATAGCTGGATGACACAGGCAGG
>NW_005850159.1:0-227 GCF_000455745.1 Alligator sinensis
CCATCTGTAGGCAAATTCACTGCTTCACAGCAAGGGAGGAACAAAAGTGAACAGCAGGACAGCACTCACTCTGGACATAGAGGTTGATTCCCCTCTCAGGAGGATCCCCCCTGTGATGCACTCAAGTAACTAGTGCAAGAAGAGGCTTTTCTTCTCCCATCATAACATAGCAACCAAGACCCTAAAAGGAAAAACCTTGTTTCTGCCCGGTTTCGAACCGGGGACCT
>NW_005850160.1:0-227 GCF_000455745.1 Alligator sinensis
TTTTTTTTTCTCTTGTTTTATCTTTCTCTAGCTACAGACTAGTTGGGTCACCTTCAGCTAAGTGTATTCTTGTTGGTACTGATGTTGACTGGAATAAGGAGCTTCCAATCTGTGATGGTAAGCTGATGGTAACAGGTGTGGGAGCAAGTCCTGTGTGAAGTCAGGGCTGTGTAACCAAGTAGCAGAAACTTGTCCTTGACATTTTCCCTTAACCAAAAATGTCAGTG
>NW_005850161.1:0-227 GCF_000455745.1 Alligator sinensis
CAGGTGCCTGCTGCAGTGGGGCACAGTGCCCGAGGGGCAGGCTTGGGCTGGCAGGGGCCTCACCGGGCCAGCCATGGGATCCAGCTGCCAGCATCAGTTTCAGGTGCTCACAGAGGTGGGGCATTGTACCCAGGGGGCAGCTTCTGGCTGGCAGTGGTCTCATGCAGGGGGGGCGGGGGGTGGGCGGTCAGGTTCAGGGTTCAGGTTTCAGTGTCAGCCAGCACATG
>NW_005850162.1:0-227 GCF_000455745.1 Alligator sinensis
GTAGCAGGAGGATGGACAAGACCTCCTGGCTTAACAGGGACATTACAGTTGTCTTAAAAAAAAAGAAGAAAAAAGTGTTGTAGGTACAGTGGCAGCTAGGGCCGGTCCTCCAGGAGCACTATACTTTAGTGGCCAGCACTTGCAGAGAAATGTTCAGGAAAGCCAAGGCGGTGACTAAGTTTAGATGAGCCACGGGAGTCAAGGACCATAAGAAGTCCTTCTTTAGG
>NW_005850163.1:0-227 GCF_000455745.1 Alligator sinensis
CCAGGCCCTGCACTTTGGGGGCCCTGTGGAGTTGGTAGAAGTGGCCATGGCAACTCTGTGCTGCCACCAGCAGCTTCGTGTGCAGCCACTTGCTACCCTTCCCGTCCCCCCCACCCCGCAGCCGACAGTGCCGCTGCCAATGGTGGGGGTGGCTTATTCACATCCAGAGCATGCAGGATTGGGGAGGGGGTGGGGCCCCACACAAGCTGATTTGCCTTGGGCCCCAC
>NW_005850164.1:0-227 GCF_000455745.1 Alligator sinensis
AAGTTTGCATTTATGATTTTATTGGTAACTTAACATGCCGTCCAATAAACTACAATTTATTATGATCCTGTGAGTTCGTTCTTTCTAGCCAAAAATGGCACAACCTCATTAAAACCATTTTCCAGGTGTAGGGCAAGGATGTCCAAAATTTGGTGCTTGCATGGGCAGTGGCACATCAGGCAGGGGCAGGAAGCTCAGCAGGAGGTTGTGCAGGAGAGGGAGTTTGT
>NW_005850165.1:0-227 GCF_000455745.1 Alligator sinensis
TGCCCCGTGGGTCCCCTGTAGCCCTGTTTGAATCACCCAAAAGTCTGACCTCAAACCCCGGAGCCCTTCCCCATCGGGGGCAGAGTGGTGGGCTGGGGCTTCCCTTCCAAGATCTAGCCACAGAAATGTAAGGAAACCCTCCCCTGTAGGAATTCGCTTCCCAGGCAACTCGCAACTCTCTGAAGCCTGTCGAGGCCACTCTCATTCCTCAGGCCAAGGCATCTCCT
>NW_005850166.1:0-227 GCF_000455745.1 Alligator sinensis
CTGCATGCACTCCCAGGCAAGCATGGGGGGAGCTGGTGTCCCCCAGATTTGTGCACAGGACGAGGGAGGGCTGCCACTGTGGGCTTCGCCCTGGGAGCCAAATTCCTTGCCATGGCATTGGTGAGTGCACAAGGTTACTCAGCCCTGACTTTAAACTCATGGCAGTGCAAAAGATAGCAGTTGGCACCTATAGCCATCAGGTTCCCTTGCACTGCTGCACCAGTCAT
>NW_005850167.1:0-227 GCF_000455745.1 Alligator sinensis
GAAGCTCCACTCGACGCGGTGGATCCCGCGGGGGTAGAGGTTCTGCAGCTGGATGGCAAATGGCACCTCCTCCGGGGGTTCCCAGCGCAGTAACACCTGGATCCCAGACACCAACGGCGGGGCTGGGGGTAACAGGAGCATTAGCACAAGCAGGCGATGGGATGGGGAGAAGCGGGAGTGCGCCTGCTGCACCCGTTGTGTGCCAGGTACTACGCAGGAGACATGGA
>NW_005850168.1:0-226 GCF_000455745.1 Alligator sinensis
TAAGGAAAAGGGACCTTGCTGTTCCTGTGTCTTCATGCCCATATTTCACAAGATCTGCAAGGAAAAAAGGCTGGTAAGTAATATGGACTTAATTCATTTAGGCATCTGCATTGTAAAGCATTCAGATAACAACAGTGAGCAGTTAAGAATTCGACTAGCTCAGCTTCTTTTCATTACAGAAGTGTGGCCGGAAGCATTGTTAATAGTGGCTTAACATTAGACCAAG
>NW_005850169.1:0-226 GCF_000455745.1 Alligator sinensis
CAACCCCAGGCACCATCACTTTAAAGAAAAATACAATCCCTCTACTTATCCTAGAAGCAGGGGTGGGTGGGGGTCTCTGGGACATCCTGGCAGAGCCCCCCCCAGGCAGCAGAGGACAGCGGGGGGCAGGAGGGCCTGAGCTGGGGCCACTGGGGCTGTCCTTCTGCCCCCTGTGGTGCGGGAGGGGCCTCAGTGAGCCAGACGGCAGCCAGACTGCTGGTAAGTG
>NW_005850170.1:0-226 GCF_000455745.1 Alligator sinensis
CAAAGAAACTACTTACCTACAGCAGGAGCCACAGAGCAGCAGGAACAAAGAAAGAAACCTGCGTGGCTCATCAGCTGCATCTTTATCCAGCTGAAGCCAGCTGATGACATCACCGGCAATCACCAGCAGGTGGGGATAAAACCAGCTGCCAGTAGAAACAGAGGGGGTGGAGGAACAGACCTGAATAGGACGCAACTAGAGGGTGTCCCTCGGGAAGCTTGTACGG
>NW_005850171.1:0-226 GCF_000455745.1 Alligator sinensis
ATTCTCCCAACACTTACTAAAGAGCTGCAGGGTGACGCTGGTCTCGCCGTCCTTATCCTTGCGTATGTACACGATGGCGTAGTGAGCATAGTCTGTCTCCACCACGCGGAAGTCTCTCTTGGCCATCACTGAAAAACAAACCAGGCGGTGTTCAAAGACCACAATGTCTCAGCTCTTCTCCTTAGCAAACAGGCTACATGCTGGGGCTGGTATTAGGGTGATGAGG
>NW_005850172.1:0-226 GCF_000455745.1 Alligator sinensis
TACAATGCTGTCACACTGTCTTTACCTTCCTGCTTCTATCTTTCCTGAACACGGTACGTCCTTCAAGCCCAGTTTTACAGTCAGGACTGCTATCGCATATTGTTTCCATATTCCCTGTGTGTCCAGTTTTATATCCTCTACTAATACTTTGGTTTCCTTCTTTTTGTTTTCCAGGCTGTTTGCATGAGGATATTAAATAACTGAGAGGGCAGACACACAAAATAAT
>NW_005850173.1:0-226 GCF_000455745.1 Alligator sinensis
ACCAGACTTACCAGCTGAAGGCAGCTCTTCACGCTGCCGGGCTGGGTATCAAAAATCCGATTGATATTGGCCAATATGCCTTATTAAAAATGGGCTATCGGTATTGGCCACAAAAATCTCTATCGGTGCATCCCTAACATACCCCATTTCTATATTGTGGCCTTTCACATGTTGTGAAATGTGTGTCCTTCTGCTTTCTTTTGTCCATATCCATGACTCCCAGGAA
>NW_005850174.1:0-226 GCF_000455745.1 Alligator sinensis
CGCAGTCCATACTAATTAACCAGGGGGTAAAGATCTTTCTTGACTCCAAATATGTCAAGTGGTTTGACCCTGGGCAAGACCCCAGGATCTTCTGGGTTTAAGCCTCAGCAGGACATGCCAGTCAAACTCCCCAGCCCTGGCTGCAGGAAACACTCAGTGGTTCAGAGGAAGGCAAAATAACCCTGAGATGTAGCAGTTGCAAAGGAAATAAATTTCTATTTATGAC
>NW_005850175.1:0-226 GCF_000455745.1 Alligator sinensis
CGGAGGCTGGATGAACCCAGCGGGAGCATTTCCAGGCGCCGGGCAGATTTGGGTTCTGGGTCAGACAATTTGAGCTGCGAGTTAAACGTGAAAGGGCTTTGGGGGCCTGGCTATTCTCATGCCACCGACATTAATGCAATTAGTTCAGCTTCACAGCAAGGTAAAGGCAACCGAAGCCAAACCCCAGAGCTCCTTGCTGTGCCAAGACTAGAGGCGATGCTGTAAC
>NW_005850176.1:0-226 GCF_000455745.1 Alligator sinensis
TGCCCCCCATTGCATGCCAGGGAGATCCCCCACCCCATTGCATGCCAGGGAGATTCCCCCCCACACACACACTGCATGCCAGGGAGATGCCCCTCATTGCATATCAGGGAGATCCCTCCTATTGCATGCCAGAGGGATCCCCCCATTGCATGCCAGGGAAATGTCCCCCGCATTGCAAGCCAGGGAGATGCCCCATTGCATGCCAGGGAGATGCCCCTCATTGCAT
>NW_005850177.1:0-226 GCF_000455745.1 Alligator sinensis
ATTATTATTATTATTATTATTTAAGCAGTCTGTGTTAACAGATGGTAATAAATCTCCCCACCCATTATTCAAACATTCCCTCATGAATGAGTCACTACATTGGAGTGTGCCCTCCAAATACACATGCATCTTAAAGTGGTTGAGTCCTTGCTTAGTTTTTGGACAGACAGGTACATGTGTAGGACATGCTACCACAACGTGGTCTCTCTTGCCTCATGCACTGGCC
>NW_005850178.1:0-226 GCF_000455745.1 Alligator sinensis
ATGCCTTCCCTGTAGAGGGCTGTGAAACTTGCAGCTGCAGGTGAAAGGGGAAGATGACTTTTCCCCAAGACCCTCTGCAGGACTGAGGGAAGAGGAGGGGAGCTGACCTTTCACCTGGCATCTGGGGTATTTTTTAAAAGCTTCTGAATCAGAATAGGAAGGTTGGATTTGTCCATGTCGGATCTGATCATCGATTCGTATCTCCAGAGCAAGAACGCTCCAGATC
>NW_005850179.1:0-226 GCF_000455745.1 Alligator sinensis
CTCACTCCCAACTGCAGCTGACCCCATATCACCCCACAGTACCCTTCATTCCCAACCTTGTCCAATGGCGTCCTTCATTCCTGACCCATAGCCTGCCTCCCATCCCTTTGTGGTGCCCCTCACTCCCACAGCCCCTCCACCTTGCCCTCCCCCCCCATGACCCAGCCTTATCCCCACAAAGCCGCAGGGAATGTGACCCTGTGGGAAGGTTCCAGGCTCCTGCCTG
>NW_005850180.1:0-226 GCF_000455745.1 Alligator sinensis
TTTCCAGTGTTTGGAAAATTTTGAAGCTTCTCCTAGCATGGACAAAATCTTATGTGAAGATGGGAAATGGCAGTCACCACCACGCTGTGTTGGTTAGTATGACAGCTTATCTGTACTTCTTTAAAGGGTTTTATTATTTTCTTTTTTAACTGCACTCGATCAGAAGAAGTGTGCAAACAGTGGCAGTAACAAGACAATTGTTAAATCATTGTTGTGCCCGTGCATA
>NW_005850181.1:0-226 GCF_000455745.1 Alligator sinensis
ACTCACTCCCTTTTCCAGATCATTTATGAATCTGTTACACAGCACTGGTCCCAACACAGATCCCCAGGGGACCCAACTATTTACTTCTTTCCATCCTGAAAACTGGCAGTTTATACCCAACCCTATGCTTTCATCTTTGAGACAATTTCTAATCCATGAACAGATGCTCCTTGCAATCCTGGGGCTACCTAACTTAATTAAGAGCTTCTGAAGGGGGACCTTGTCA
>NW_005850182.1:0-226 GCF_000455745.1 Alligator sinensis
GACATCTCTTTTTCTGAGTGTAAATGGACAAGGGCTTGTGCTCTTCTTGCACGTGCTCTGTGTGACGCCCCAAGGTCTGTTCTCCTGAGGGTGCTTAAGCATTTTGTTGACCTGGTTTTGGGCAAATGGAGCGTGGGTTAGATGCGTTTACTTTGAGCCCCAACACCTGTACGGCTGCTTTAAGTTTTGCATGGAATAGAATAGAAGGACGGGAAGGGACCTGTAA
>NW_005850183.1:0-226 GCF_000455745.1 Alligator sinensis
TCCCAGTTTGCCCCAATCCCTGTCCCAGTCCCTCCCTTGTCCCCTTACTGGGGGGGGGCGCGGGAATTTCTCCCATGATGCTCCTGGGACAGGCTACCCCCACCCCCGCCACATCCTGGCCTGGTTTCCTCGTTAAGCCTCTAATGAGGTCGAGGTTTCCGCAGCCTTGATTACCCCGGTCATTAGTGCCCCCCTGGATCCCCGCCCAGACCCCTCCAGTTTACAC
>NW_005850184.1:0-226 GCF_000455745.1 Alligator sinensis
CGCCGCTGAAAGACAGTACTCTGGTCAATCGTTCAATACGAACCAAAAACAACTCGCGAGTGAATTCCTTCACCGTTTCGCATCAATAATTCAAATCATCGCCGGAATCAACGCTTGCTGCAAACGATGCCGACTTACTGCGGCACGGGACTGAAGCACCGGCAACGGTCTACAAAATAGAGGTATCGGGCAATGCTTCATATCTCGGATTCAGCTACCACCAATC
>NW_005850185.1:0-226 GCF_000455745.1 Alligator sinensis
GACAAAAGCTGCTCAGGCTGGTGGCCCAGACCAGGCTCGATCCCAGGGACAGGGACAGGGGGGTGGGTCTCCACTCTCCCACAGCATGAGCACCTTCCCTCGGTGCAGAAATCTCCCTTCCACAACATGGTGGAGGGGTCAGTGCTCCACAGATCAGCGGTTCTTGTTTTCCTGGTGCCCCTGCAATCGTTTCATGGCCCAGGAGCAGACCGACCTTGCGTTTCCC
>NW_005850186.1:0-226 GCF_000455745.1 Alligator sinensis
GGGCTGTATTCTCTTACCACCCAGCCACCTCAGTCCCCTAGGTTGTTAGCAAGCAAATCCATGGCAAAGAGTCTATGCCAGCTCGAGGGGTTCCTAAGTTGGGATATCAAGCCTGGTACATGATGTTCACCAGCCTGACTGTAACAGGTCGCCCTTCCTAGCGTCATTTTCCTAGTACTCTGAGCCTTGCGTGGGGCACCCTTGGGTCCTTCTTTAGGGTTCTTAT
>NW_005850187.1:0-226 GCF_000455745.1 Alligator sinensis
TATACAAAGGCCCCAGGAGAGCAATGGATGTGGGAACAAGTAACAGAAGATGGAGACACTCAACTGGCTTCATCTTCTCCTGCAGTGAAGCCTTGAAAGTATCTGACTAGGCAGTTACTCTTCCTTTGCCTTTACCAGATCACAGCAGTGAACCAGTCATTGCTGCCTCAATCTAAATAGTCTGGCATGGATAATGGATGCATTTTAGCAGCAATTATTTTAAATG
>NW_005850188.1:0-226 GCF_000455745.1 Alligator sinensis
AGTGCCGCAGGAGGCTGTGGCCTGGCTAGGCTCCAGGTTGGAGGAGGATTGCTTAGAAATGCACATGAGGCTGGGTAGGTCCCAACACTTTAGTCACAGGCAAACCACGATCAGCAAATGGTTGACACCAGAGGAGGAAGATTCTCCTGTCTTTCAATCCAGTAACCTAGGGGCTGAGCACTTACCCATGGGGGAGGAGGCCTAGGTCCTAGCCCCACATTCATCT
>NW_005850189.1:0-226 GCF_000455745.1 Alligator sinensis
CACAGATGGAAATGCTTGGCATTAAGTGAATGTTTCTGTTTGTGGTACCTGAGAAGGAACAGAAGCTGACTTATTCTCTTAGTGGAGTTGTCTTTGGAGGTCTGACAGGAGTAAAACGTAATCTAAAAGTGTTTTCATTGCCAAGCTCAAAGGATGCCTTCAAGGGCCAGACCTGCTGAGTAAGGCTGTGCGAAATTTCTCCGGCCATTTAATCTCGACACTGTTT
>NW_005850190.1:0-226 GCF_000455745.1 Alligator sinensis
GCCGGCAGGAGGAGTACAACGCCCCAGCGTGAAACAACACCCAGCCTTTCATATCCCCGTGGCTCAGCATCCTCCCGGGCTTGTCCCCTCGGCCTCTGCTGCTTGCAGGGCTGGGAAAGCCCCGGAGATAGCCTCAGGGAGATGCAGAAGGGGGCAACATCTAGCAGAGAGAGCTAGTGCCAGGGGCTGGGGCATGGAGGTTTATGGCCCAGGTTCCCCACCCTGC
>NW_005850191.1:0-226 GCF_000455745.1 Alligator sinensis
CCCAGAACACTGTTATATTCCCTCACCTGGTTCCTCTACTGACCCTATTTTACTTCACCTGATAATAAGGAATCTATCAAACATCCAGAGAGCTATGCCTCAGGATACGGACAAACATTTGGTGAAGAACAGAGAAGGAAATTAAGTACTTAGGCAGGCTGAAGTCCCATGCTTTGGTCCCGATTATGAATCCATGTTGGTATAAAATCCAAAAAAAAAAATCTTT
>NW_005850192.1:0-226 GCF_000455745.1 Alligator sinensis
GGGCACAAACTGCTGCCAGCACTGCCAGGAGGCTCTTTGCGCTCACTCTGTCCTGCAGCGACTGGGGACTAGGCGTTGGCTGCCAGGGGCTGGCCAGGTCACCAGGCTGGTAGCTGCACCTGTGAGCTGGCCCCTGCCCCTGTCCCTTGCCCAGGGCTCGCACCGAGGAGGTGGCATTGCCCAGAGCCCCATGGCCCCACACCCAGCCAGACCTCCCAGCTCCACA
>NW_005850193.1:0-226 GCF_000455745.1 Alligator sinensis
CTGTCAGTCAGATTATCTGTGACCCAGGAAGCGCCTGGTGGACTGTAGGATCAGAAACTGATTGATGAGAACCCAGGGAGGGTGGGGTGAAGGGTAGTGTACAGGGAAGGGCCAAGCCAGGGGACAGTGAGGCTAGGAAATGCTGCTGAAACTGGCACTGATATACATTGCACTGTTCCTCTGTTTCACGATGAATAGAGCCATTTCAGGTACTTTTAAATACAAT
>NW_005850194.1:0-226 GCF_000455745.1 Alligator sinensis
AAAAAAAAAGTATGTCCACATGTAGAGCCTTACAGCATGACATCTGCCCAGAGCATTGTGCAATTGTTTACAAAACCCTCCGTGCCATGTGAATGGAAAGAGTAGTTAAAACGATCTCTGTAGACATGACCATTTTAGACTAGTTCTTCTGCAGAAGTTTATATTCAAAAGTGCTATTTAAGTATTTAGCCCTAAAGGACCCAGGAATTTGAAAGAACTGTGTATA
>NW_005850195.1:0-226 GCF_000455745.1 Alligator sinensis
TAGGGATGGGAACAGTTGTGAAGTAGGCATAAAAGAATGGGTGGTAATCCATAGTTTCAAGTGGGTTAAAAGAATAGAATTTTGAAAAATATCTATGACTAGCATTTTACTTTGTATTTACATGGCTTATGTGACCTATTCACTGTTTATAGAATTGCTTTATATCCAAAAATAGCTCAAAACTCTGCATTGTTCAAATGATAAAGATGAGAATGGAGCACTACTC
>NW_005850196.1:0-225 GCF_000455745.1 Alligator sinensis
GTTAGGTGTGCCTTAAATACAGGGAGTGGCAGGAAGATGAAAAGCCATGCTGCAGCTAGAGAACAGTGTCCTGTACGTGATTCAGACGAACCTCCTTTGTGAAGAGTGGTCTAACGACTCCCGCATGAGAGGTCGGTGCCCCCGAATGCTCTTACAGTGCAGTTTAAAGGACTCAGGCTGTTGCACTCCCCTTCCAGGCTGCTCTGCTGATGGCTTCGTGGCTGG
>NW_005850197.1:0-225 GCF_000455745.1 Alligator sinensis
CCTGATCTGCTACTCTGCTTTCTGCTCCCTGATCCATCTGTCACTGCACCGCCCGTCCCCTCTTCAGTCTGCCCTTGTGGTCCTGCAGATTGGCCAGCCCGATTGCATACCCTGTCCTTGAACAGGACTGCAGCACAAGAGGAACAGGAGGCACGGACATAACCCCCCTGTTATAATATGAAGCCACCTTCATGTGAGTAGCAAACATGGTGCGTCTCTTTCGAG
>NW_005850198.1:0-225 GCF_000455745.1 Alligator sinensis
AGGAACAGGAGCAGAAAAGAAGGGGAGAGGGGCCGGAACAATTGATGCGCGGGCGGCAGGCGTTATGGCTGGCCAGGGCTGCCTGACACAGAGTGATGGAGCTCGGCCCCAAAGCCTAAAGGACGTGGCATCCTTACCGCCCCCACACCACCACCATGCTCCAGCATCCTCAGTGCCCCCACACCACTGCCAGGCCCAGCATGCTTAGCACCCCCACACCACTGC
>NW_005850199.1:0-225 GCF_000455745.1 Alligator sinensis
GTACGGCGACCTGTGGGTGGTCGAGAAGCCAGCGGGCCAGGTTGACGTCGAGGGTGAGTGGCGCCGGCACGAGGGCGGTGGTAGCGCCTCTCTCCTCGGCACCAGTTAGGCCTTGTCTGGAGTCTCGGCTGTGCTTCTGGGTGCCACGTTTCAAAAAGGACATGGAGATGTTGGTGAGAGTCCAGAGGCCGGCGCTAAAGATGATTGCAAGGTCACGTGAGAAGA
>NW_005850200.1:0-225 GCF_000455745.1 Alligator sinensis
TATATCTCAAGGTCTGATAAGCATTTTATATCCATGGTGTCTTGTGAAGTACAACCAATTTTGTCCTTTAGGTGGGGGGTTTTGTGGGGGGAGGACAAGAGGGTTCATAAATGTTCTAAAGGTACGCTTTGTCTCATCAAATACTAAATTTGTGAAATCTGTAACTCCTTGTAGGTTTACAGCTAGCTCCCAGAACATTTTTCTAAGGGAAAATACTAAATTGGG
>NW_005850201.1:0-225 GCF_000455745.1 Alligator sinensis
GACAGCAAGAGACGATCCAGTCCAAGGGGCAGTTTGAGTCGGTAGGAAAGAACCTCCATGATGCCCGAGAGGCCAAAGAAGAAGTACATGGTGGTGTACTGCCAATTTCCAAGCTTCACCCAGCTGTGATCCTCCACACTGTACAGAGACAAGTGGGGACCATCAGGGACAAATTGTTCAGCCAGGATCCCTAGAGAAAGAAACACAAAGAGATCACACATTTTA
>NW_005850202.1:0-225 GCF_000455745.1 Alligator sinensis
CCTGCGAGCCAGCGCTGCCCTCCTGCAGGGCGGGGGGGCTGCCTGTGGAGGCAGGGGAGGGCCCGTGGCAGAAGAGGCAGGACTTTGCTCCCCCTGGGACAGCTGTGTACATCAAACCACCAACAGCTGCACCAATGTAGAAACTACGCGGGCTGTGAAGAGGGCTTAGGCAGGGGAAGAGGTGCACGCTGCGCGTCCCAGGGAAGGAAAGGGTGCACTCGCCTG
>NW_005850203.1:0-225 GCF_000455745.1 Alligator sinensis
TGGTTTTTACAGAGGAGGGGAAAAGCTCCATTTTAGTCTAATCGGATTGCTAATAGCAATTTATTCACGAAAAAGGCTGTTACCATAGTATCTTTCTAAAACATATATTGATTTGGTTTATTCAAGACATCATGTGTAGAAAATAAATAAGATGTTAAAAAATGAATTGGTTAATAGGTATAATACAGCTTTCACCTGTCACATTTGCCAGTTTTCCTACCAGTC
>NW_005850204.1:0-225 GCF_000455745.1 Alligator sinensis
CAGCAGCAGCCATTACATCTTCCTTCCATTCCTCAGAAATTTGTCCGATCTGTAAGGACTATTAGACAATCTCTGCAAAAGACAAAAGCAGGTATAATGTGCATTTCTGATTATCTTTTTATACAAGGTTAACTTATATTAGATACATTTATATACAAAATCAATATATAGGAACCATGACAATAAATCTGGCCCATCATCTCCACTATGGCTGCTTGATTGAAA
>NW_005850205.1:0-225 GCF_000455745.1 Alligator sinensis
GACGGGTCTGGCCTGGAGCCCAGGAGCCTGCTGTGGGTGAGGGGAAGGCAGGGGGTGCATGCATCAGAGCTTGCCTTGGTGGTGCAGTCTGCACTGCCCTCATGGCACTCCACAAGAGATTGAGTCATGCTCTACCAGTGCCTGCACCCCAGCCAGGTACTGCTCTGTTCCCCCTGCCTCCAGTGGTGGCTTGTGTTCCTGATCTTGCCCTTGCCATGCTGCACC
>NW_005850206.1:0-225 GCF_000455745.1 Alligator sinensis
CACTCTAATGTAAGGGGAAAATCCTGATCCCCAATTTGACAATTAGGTGGACACTGAGCAGAAGAGCTGAGCAGCGTTATGATGTCTTCGTATCAGCAGAAGGATCAGCCCATCCCAGGCACTGCCATCCAGTTGGAGGTGTGGCCTCTGTCCACAGCAAATCACAGCCAGAGCCCAGGAGCTAGATGACAGCGTTTCCTTCCACTCTTCTGCTGAAAAGTAGTT
>NW_005850207.1:0-225 GCF_000455745.1 Alligator sinensis
CTACCAGGGTAACTATGTGCTCTGGGCAGCAGCAGGGCACAGGGCAGCGGTGACCACAGGTTACCAGGGGTGCAGTCATCTGGCAGTGGCAGCAGCTGTTAATCTTGCCATGCCTCCTGCCCCCAAGTTGTTGCCTGGGGCTGCTGCTCTGGTCACCCCTCAATGGTTACACTGTAGCTTCTCAGGTAGCAATTGGGGTGACAGGCATTAAGATGTGGGATTTGT
>NW_005850208.1:0-225 GCF_000455745.1 Alligator sinensis
GGCACTGTATAGGTTGCTGTGATAACAGGGCAGAGCTCAAAATATTTTCTAGCTGGCACAGACACCTCGATTGGCGAGGGATCTGATAACAAGGGAGAGGCAATCACTTGGAAAAGGGAGCTTACTCATAATCAATTTAGAGTAGTTGGGCTCAGGGTGTACTTGATACCAAAGCCAAAGATGAGATTAACTGCATTGTTATGTTTCAGGTGGCCCCAGTCATGA
>NW_005850209.1:0-225 GCF_000455745.1 Alligator sinensis
ACCTTCGCAGGTGACTGCCCAAAGGTGCCCGGGATAGTGCTTGTGCAGTTCCTCGGCCATGTTCATGGCCATGACGTGGTCATTGGCATTGATGAGCGGACTATCGGTGACAACATTGGTGATTTGGCTCATAGCTCGGTCTCGGGCTCCGTTTCGGTTTGAATCAAGGTTGCCTTCTGCGCATCCGTCATGAACAGGTATTCCCGTTCTGTGTAGGTCTGCTTA
>NW_005850210.1:0-225 GCF_000455745.1 Alligator sinensis
TTATTAATTACCATATCTATTTCAGATGTTCCTGTCATGTGTGGAGATTCCACAGGAAATGACTATGATGATGCCAAAGAAGTTCATGACCCTGAAGAAGTTCATGGATCTAGACAGAATAAAGAGGAAGCCTCTGGGATCTCTGATAAAAGTGAGAGAAACCAGGATTTGCAGAAAAGTGGGAAGCAAATACAGTTTACTGTGTTTCACAATTTTATTGCTAAT
>NW_005850211.1:0-225 GCF_000455745.1 Alligator sinensis
GGCTTTGTGCATTCTGTTGTCCAGATTGCACTGATCATCCAGTTGCCCTTCTGTGGACCCAACATTTTGGACAATTTCTACTGTGAAGTCCCACAGGTTGTCAAATTGGCCTGCACAGAAACTTATATAATAGACATGCTGATGGTCTCCAACAATGGGCTGGTTGGTACAGGGGCCTTCTTCATATTGCTTACATCCTACACGATCATCTTATTCAAGATAAGG
>NW_005850212.1:0-225 GCF_000455745.1 Alligator sinensis
TTTGTGGATCTGAATCTAGATCTTGTGCCATTACTCATGGCATAGAAAGTCATAAGCAGGGGAGGACAAATTGTAGAACAAATTGTAGCATATCATCACCAGAGATTCATGCCTGTTGATTATGACCATACTCAGTACATACAGTTATGTATTGAGGTAGACAGCATGAGGAACTGCTTACATTCTCGAGCTATTAAATTCATAGATTCATAGATACTAGGGTTG
>NW_005850213.1:0-225 GCF_000455745.1 Alligator sinensis
GCCACGCAGACGGTGTCCTTCCAGACGGCATACCTTCTGCTGATACAGCTCCTCACTGGGCCCTCCAGCCCCTCGGCCTCTCTCAGCACCACTCGGGACCTTCAGACCCCTTGGTTTCTCTCTTGGCCCCACTCACATTGCCAGATCCCTCCGTCTCTCCTCCGGCCCCTCAGACCCCCTGGCTCTCTCGCACAACCACCCGCTGGGCTGTCGGCCCCTCCGTCT
>NW_005850214.1:0-225 GCF_000455745.1 Alligator sinensis
TGGCCTGTCTAGCCCATAAAGAACTCAGTAATAAATACTTAGATGCTAGGCCATCAACTTCAGGAATCCAATACAGTCACCATCTCTTATCTGGTGCACCTCAAGAGTTCCTGGTCTCAGGATAATCCCCGATAGAGGCATGTCCATATTACAAAGTGCTATCACTGACTTTTGCTGACAGTCCAGCAAAACAAACAATAGCTGAATGCAACTCTCCCTATGCAC
>NW_005850215.1:0-225 GCF_000455745.1 Alligator sinensis
TGTTAACTATGGGTGTCCCTGTCCTTCTTTGCCATTAGCCTGCGGCGTGCAGATGCTCAGGGTCTGAAGTCAGGGGAGAGCATCTTTCTAGCCCTTTTCCCCCTTGCATGCAGGCTCGTGGTTGCATGAATGAAGCCCTATAACGTGGAGGTAGCAAGCTGGGGTTTTATTAGGGGAAAAAATACAGTGGGGGCTCAGGCCTGTGGTCTGTGGCGGGGATGTTCT
>NW_005850216.1:0-225 GCF_000455745.1 Alligator sinensis
GTCATCTTGGAATTGAGTAAATATGGTATATCTTAAAAATACTAAAGATACATACAACAATCACCTTTTAAAAGTGGTTCTTCCCTACTGAAAAAGTTGTAAAGCTCAAAGTAATAGAAGGAAAAAATATTTAAAGAAACAAACCTCTATAAATCAATTTTGTGGTACTGATTTGACAGTAAAAATGGACAAAAAAATAAAGGCCATATTTATGCAAAAAAAAAA
>NW_005850217.1:0-225 GCF_000455745.1 Alligator sinensis
CTCAGCACTTCTGAAAATCCTACTGGGTCCCAGTCTGTATCCTGACATGCGTAAATACCGTTTACCATCTTCCTTGGTCTCTCTGTTGTAGAAAGGAGCCAGGATTAGCATCCATACATGACACAAAGGCACCTTTTCTGCTTTTCTGTTGTATGCACTGTATTTGAAACAAATCTTGTAATAAGCTCAAGTAGGCAGACCTCTGTGTCTGTTAAGAAGCCACTG
>NW_005850218.1:0-225 GCF_000455745.1 Alligator sinensis
CTAATACAGTATTCTGTATTTCTTCCTAACTAGATAACCACGTCCAGTTTGATCACCTTTCCTGTGGTCAAAAATATCCATATGCAGAATGGATCCAAAATAAAATATTTATATTCAGTTTGAAAAAACTGAAAAGTTTGGTTTGGTTGAACTCTGTGGGAGGGATAAGGCTCCCTAGCCTCACTCACAGCTCGCCTGCCACTACTTGAGTTGGGAGGAAGAAGA
>NW_005850219.1:0-225 GCF_000455745.1 Alligator sinensis
CCATAGACCAATGAGCCACACAAAGCTTGGGTTGGTTTGAGATTTCAACCTGTAACCTCTCACAAGCAAAGGCAGACTCATAACCATATTCTACAGAGCCACATCTACATGAGGATCCATGTGCGCCTCACCCCTGATCTGAGGTCAGGCCATGCACAGCTCCTGGTACCTTATCTCAGATATGTTGCAAAGTTTCACAAACAGCTTCTTTCTCATGGCACTGCA
>NW_005850220.1:0-225 GCF_000455745.1 Alligator sinensis
CACTTGCTGACCCATGGGGAGATCTCTTCCTTGGACCCATCTGTTCTTGACCCCCCTGTTGAGTTAGACTCCAGCCTTGGCTGCTGGCCTGGCTTAGGTACTTGCTTGAAGTGTTCCTTATGCCCTACCTGTTGCATGTGTGTGATATTGGCCCACAAGACATTGGCTTTAATCTCTGTTGTGCTGTACTGGCACTGTGCCGGTTGGGAGGTAAGAGCAGGGGCC
>NW_005850221.1:0-225 GCF_000455745.1 Alligator sinensis
GAGGAGCTATTATAAGATGAAAGTGCAGTAGAATAAGCAATCTGATTAGTGGCAGAGCAAAACCATTCAAGAAGGGGTGGTAATTGCCTATAAAATCTTGGGGGATTATTGGCAATATTTATTAGGGTTTATAATGTACTAAGACGTCAGCAATAAAGTGGTTTAACATTATTGCCATTTTAACTGCCATTAGGCTATAAAATTAACATTATTGGAAAGTATGGG
>NW_005850222.1:0-225 GCF_000455745.1 Alligator sinensis
ATCCACGCCCTCCACAAATGGGCAAGGTGTCCCGGCCGCAGTTCCTGGTGCCCGGGCAGGCGGTGACCCTGCGGTGCCTGGTATCGGGGTTCTACCCCGGGCAGCTGGGGGTGACCTGGCTGCGCAAGGGAGCAGGAGAGCGGGAGCCCAGGCCCGTGGGCGGCTCCGACACCCACAGCATCCACACCACCACCCCCAGCCGGGCGCCGGACGGGAAGTCCTACA
>NW_005850223.1:0-225 GCF_000455745.1 Alligator sinensis
GTGACTTCTGGTAAAGTCACAGGTTCTAATTGAAGAGGGGCAATTAACCTCAAAGCTGGAACCCCCTTCAGATGGGACTAAAAGACTAGTCAAATGAAGTAATAGATAAGAAGTTCGGAGCTTTTTATGATCAAATATGGCAGCGTTGTTCCAAATGGCCTTGATTTTTGTAGGGATGCCTGGAGATCTCAGAGCAACAGCAGTCTCCCTATGCCTGAAGAAGGG
>NW_005850224.1:0-225 GCF_000455745.1 Alligator sinensis
GAGGACCACACTAAGCCACCAGCCCCAGGCACGTGATACATGCCATGCTGGAGAGAGGGCCCTTCCAGCGTCAGTCCCTGCACCTACTCCTGGCCACAGGTCCTGCCACTGAACCTTCTGCCTGCCTGGCCCACCAGTACATCCCTGGCCCTGGGTCGTCCCCTCCCACCCCACACAGTGCGCAGGGAGGCAGAGCACAGTTTCAAACTTTATTGAGCAGCCCTT
>NW_005850225.1:0-225 GCF_000455745.1 Alligator sinensis
AGCAAGGTGATCACAGAAGCTGGGAAGGGGAGAGCCCACAGACGGCAGCAGTGAGCGGCTCTGTGCTAGCACAGCGTAAGGGGTAGAGTTTAGAGATCTGCCTTTCTTCAGTCCCACGACACTCCCCAGAGGAGAAGGGTCCTGGATCCTTCTGAATGCTGCTGCCTGGCAAGGTCCAGGCCCAGCTGCTTCTCTGTGCTCTGCTCTTTCCTCCTTGGGGACGCG
>NW_005850226.1:0-225 GCF_000455745.1 Alligator sinensis
TGTGGACATCTGAGGGTTTGTTAATACTGCTGGGCTGGAGGGAGGTATTAGGCTTTGGCTATCAGGAACTGCTTTTATTCCAAAACACTTTTGTGGCAGTTCATCTGCCAGAACTTGAAGGGGCTCTGGATTCATGCGGTGGGATCTCATAGCAGGGCACTGCTAGCCCACAGCCAGCTCCAGGGATTGCCTGTTTAGTGCATAATTAGTATTTTTACCAGTTGG
>NW_005850227.1:0-225 GCF_000455745.1 Alligator sinensis
ATAGACAATGCGCCAGTCATTGAAGGCGGCTTGTGCCTGCGACAAATCAAGGAAGGTTTTGCCATTGAGCACTTCAGCCTTGAGCGAACGATGAAAGCGCTCGTCCTTGCCGTTGGTTTGCGGGTGCCCAAGCTGACTATGGCTGACCCGGATGCCCAGGCGGATGAGCCAGACGGTGAGTGCGGTAATGCCGTGCTCATGCTGGCTGGGACTTCCCCAGGGCGG
>NW_005850228.1:0-225 GCF_000455745.1 Alligator sinensis
CCCCAGCATTTCCAACAAGGGGCTAGTGTTCTCTGCAGATCCAGGTTAAGTGAAGACTGTCTTTTCTGCCAATGACAGCTTTGTCCTGTGCTGGAGGACTCTGGTAAAAAGGTACTGTTTCCTAACTCTCGAACAAGAGACATAACTGCCTTTGAGACAAGGCCCTTGAAGATGTAGGCCTTGCTGGTTTGTGACCATGCTCAAAGTGTACCAGTGAGCTGCACA
>NW_005850229.1:0-225 GCF_000455745.1 Alligator sinensis
GAATGACACACGAGTGACATGCAACTGCACACGCGCAGACTTATGACATGCAAGTGCATACACAGAAATGACACGTGCACTTCAATAACATGCAATGGCACACGCACACAAATGACTTGAAATTGCACACACACTCACACTTGAATGACATGCAACTGCACACACACATGCACACTTGAATGACATGTGACTGCACACACAAATGACATGCAACTGCACACACAC
>NW_005850230.1:0-225 GCF_000455745.1 Alligator sinensis
GTGTGGAAGGAGGAAAGGGAGGGAGGCACAGAGCTCATGTGTCAGAATTATTCTTGCACTCAGCTGTGAGCAGTAACCTCACTTCACCAACCTCAATGCTGGAGAGGAGGAAGTTAATGGAAGTAAGAGCCAGGAGAAGCTCTCTCTCCTATCTTATTTAGATACATATGAATAATATCTGATACTATAGATACATACAGAATCATAGAAAGTTAGCATTGGAAG
>NW_005850231.1:0-225 GCF_000455745.1 Alligator sinensis
CATGGTAGTTTCCATTTACTATGACACCATTATCTTCATATATGTTCGGCCAGGGATGAATCAATCATTCAACCTAGGGAAAGCAGTGTCAGTGTTTTACACAGTGGTCACATCCCTGATAAGCCCCATGGTCTATAATCTCAGGAACACAGGGATTAAAAAGGCCCTGAGAAAAACCTTCTCACAGAAGACATTCTGCATGAACTTCTTGTGATGCCACCAGGA
>NW_005850232.1:0-224 GCF_000455745.1 Alligator sinensis
CAAACCCCGTCTGATACATCTGCAGCAATTTACCACTAGCTACTCTTTGTTTGTTAGAACACGTCATTCACTGTTGTCTTGTTTTCTCAAGGATTTGCAGCATATGCTTCTTTTATACTGAGATATTATAAAGATGCAAAAACTGCACATTTTCAGTTATTTTCCCTTTCTTAAAATAGAACAGCTGTGCAAAAGGACGCTAGACTATTTTGGTAAGGGTAGAG
>NW_005850233.1:0-224 GCF_000455745.1 Alligator sinensis
AAGAAAGATTCTAATTTAAGGTATCTAAAATATCTGTATAACACACAAAATGATCTAATGCAGTTGTGGTCAGTGGATGAAAATTCAAAGGGAGGGTGCTTAGTTATCATCTATTAGCAAATCAAGAGGAACGTCTTACTCATTAAGGCACAAGTGAATGCCCTGAAATATAAGCTTCACTCACATTTAGCAGCTGATCTTATACATCCCTGGAAAAGGGCCAA
>NW_005850234.1:0-224 GCF_000455745.1 Alligator sinensis
AGCCCCAGCCCACAGTGGCAGCCTGCCCTGCTACATGCTTATGTGGGAGCACATGCCCCACCATGCCCTCCCAGGGCACATGCAGCTGCAGTGGCAAGAGCCGCCATCCCCTCCCTGTACCCCCTGGATGAGCTGTGGCTTTGTCCTGTGGCCAGCCCAGACTGAGAAGGGCCTGCCCAGCCCCAGCCCACTCCCCCCACCATGGCCCTTCCCCCTCCCCCCAC
>NW_005850235.1:0-224 GCF_000455745.1 Alligator sinensis
AAAATCTAAGCCAGCACTCCTCCGTCCAATAGGAGTTCCATTTCTGCTGCATGACAGATGACTCCTCAAAAGATTAGACTGTGCACACCATCAGCAGGTGTATTTGGAATGTGAATGGTTGCAGCTCTGGTTCTTTTTGTTGAACTCCATGCTGATGGTATGTTAGGTGTGCTGTGAACATGCTTTCTAGATTGGATCCACAAAGAGGCCTGGGCACAGGCATG
>NW_005850236.1:0-224 GCF_000455745.1 Alligator sinensis
ACAACAGACACTATTGAGCTGTTCTGATGTTCCAGTCATGGAGCTGAGCCAAGAGAAGAAAGACCCCACCCAGTGTCTGAAGTCCTGCCCAGACCCAAACAGAAGCGTTCCAGGATTGCCACTGGATCAACCTCCTGACAAAGGTAAACTCTGGGAAGGGAGAGGCCCAAAAGTTCATGTGGGGCTGCCCTGGCCCTGCAAAGTGCCATTTCCCTTCCTAAAAA
>NW_005850237.1:0-224 GCF_000455745.1 Alligator sinensis
CCCAGCCCTGGCCAGCATGCACAGCTTCCTGACAGGCCTGCTCCTGGTACAGCCCCAGCTGCCCAAATATTACGCAGCTCCCAGCACCTCCAACAGCTCCTCCTCCTCTCTTGTTGCACCACTCCAGGCTGAAAGTAGCCTGGGGAAACGGTGGTAGCAGCCATGGGAATGCATGCCGGGCACCACACACCCAGACAGGTGCGGGGGTGGGGAGGAGCTACAGC
>NW_005850238.1:0-224 GCF_000455745.1 Alligator sinensis
GAGGGGCTCTGCTGCTGCTGACCTGTTCTGTGCTGCAGGCCAAGCCCACCTCCTTGCCTCTGCCCAGATCCCCTCCCTCTCTCGTTGGGAGTCGGTTAGTCAACTTTCCTGTGGAAGTTAAAAAGCAAGTCTCCAGCTGGGCTAAGTCAAACAGGGACCACGGCACTTCCCATGCCCCGATTCACTTCTATAAGGTGACAGGCTCCGTGGATGGGGGAAGAGCT
>NW_005850239.1:0-224 GCF_000455745.1 Alligator sinensis
TTACTTGAGTGTTGGTATTTCAATTTTCCCAATCACCCAAGCACCTTAAACATTTTAGCTGAGAGGAATGGAGGGAAAAAGTATGTGTTTTCAAGGGAGTGTGGGATTTCAAAGCTAAGGACAAACATGCAAAAGGATGTAAATACACCATTGTGATGTTTTCTGCTATTCCCATTTAAGTTAATGAAACTGAGGGTGCTGTTATAGGTTACCTTTAAAACATT
>NW_005850240.1:0-224 GCF_000455745.1 Alligator sinensis
AAAAAAAAATCCTACAGCATCCCTATTATTCTGTAATAATATTATCCCTCTCTTCTTGACTGGGAAACTAAGACAGGGGTGAGGTGAAACCGCTTGCTGAAGCCCATATGTAAACTAAGTAAAAGAGCTGAGTTTAGAGCTCAGAAGTTCCTGGCTCATAGTCGAAAACCTAATCATCTAGACCAGTATTTTCGTAGGGCTGTGCAAAGCTTCAGTCCCTGATT
>NW_005850241.1:0-224 GCF_000455745.1 Alligator sinensis
GTGCAGGCCTGTCAAAGGATCTGATGTCTGTAATCCATGTTGTTCCTATCACTGGATTGCCACCTACTGAGGAAAGAGTAACTGGAAACTTGAGAAGAGATTTCCTTCATCTGGAGATGCATATACATACCCCCATGCCCCACACATACAGTGGCTTTCAATCCTGCCATAACCCCACTTGGCTGGCCATCCAGGAGTCTCAAAGATGTATTACTTGGCCTCCT
>NW_005850242.1:0-224 GCF_000455745.1 Alligator sinensis
CAAAACAACCATCAGAGGAACAACACCAACCATTTACGACCTTCCAACCTCAGACTCGGTGAACCTGAAAGCAGCAACCAACTCACAAATAGTATCAATCTCTCCACACACACGCTTCCCAAAACTGAAAAATCTGTCCTTTCTAAAGGCCTAAATTTCTGTACAGAAAAATACTCTAATAAAATACTATGGACAATAAAATACTTCAATGTGGAGAACTAGAA
>NW_005850243.1:0-224 GCF_000455745.1 Alligator sinensis
GCGGGGTTTGAGGAGATAAGTGCAGACTCAGGTTTGTTCCTTCCTGGCTGGCCCTCCAACCTCACTGTCCATTCGCTTTGCAAGGAAGTAATCACTGTATTATACAAATCAGTTTTTGAAATTGAGTGACACTCAATTGACAAAAGTTGTGCAGGGGTGCCTCGAGTCCAAGAAAGTTGAGAACCATTGACCTGTACTAAAATAAGTGTCTAGTTCATTCACTA
>NW_005850244.1:0-224 GCF_000455745.1 Alligator sinensis
CTCAGCTTCTCCAAGGGGCTGGTGAGCCCCTGCAGGCTCTGCCGCTTTCTTCAACTGGTGCTTTGATCCTGCACTGTCTCTCAGATATGTCATGGGCTTCTCTTTGCCCCACATGTACCTTTTCAAGAATAAGAACCATAGTCCCTGAAAAGCATTGTTTAACCCTTGCAACTCGCTCCTAAAGGGGGCATACACACATGGGCGACAGGGAGTCTCACCCCAAT
>NW_005850245.1:0-224 GCF_000455745.1 Alligator sinensis
ACTAAAAATACTAAGACACCCATATTCTTGCCATGCGGCCCTGGCTTGAGTAAAGCTGGAAAGGCAAATGGGGGACATCTAAAGAAGGCAGATTTTGACTTAGATAATGCACCCTGCAGCAGCAGGAGGACAGCAGGCAGCACTGCAGTGAGACGGGCTGTCTGGGCAAGGGGCCCAGGCTTTGCCAGGAGCGCAACCACCGCAGTGCCGCCTGCCCCCAGGCC
>NW_005850246.1:0-224 GCF_000455745.1 Alligator sinensis
AGAAGAGCCCCCCACACCACAGAGAGTCTAGGGAAGCAGAGGGGAAGCTGAGGCATTGTTGCAGCCAGGAGGAGGGACACAGTTGCTCTCGCAGCTGCCTATGCCAACTAATTCCTTTGTCTTCCTGCCCACTGAGGTCACCACCCTGTGCCCAGGCAGTTGCCTGCCAGCACAGGGAAGTGGTCCACTCCACTCCAGCTGTTCCAGCCCTGCTGCTTCCTCCT
>NW_005850247.1:0-224 GCF_000455745.1 Alligator sinensis
GAACAAATGGGGAGCCTTATTAACCTGATTATCCTTCCAAACACTTCACTAGTGCTCTGTGATTTCCACTAGCTTCATATTGTTTTCTGAGTGGAGTTTAAAGAGTTACTTGTGACATATAAAGCTCTAAATGGCTTTGAACTTGTTTAGTTGAGAGACTACCTCCCCACTATACAGAACTGACATAGCTATAGAGTCAGTGGACTTTTATGAGAAGGGCTTCA
>NW_005850248.1:0-224 GCF_000455745.1 Alligator sinensis
TTTGTGCTTCTGTTCTCATCTATAACACATTATCTTGTACATTAAGATTTGTAAATGCTTTGTACCAGGGATCATCTGTAACTCCATCTATACTTAGTACAAAGTAGTTGTCATCTTGACTGTGACTCTAGGGCTGCATCTACATGACTGGCTGACTGCGCAGTTGTTACTGTGCACTCATTTAGTGCTCTCTTAACCAAATACTAAATGACTGCACAGTAACC
>NW_005850249.1:0-224 GCF_000455745.1 Alligator sinensis
TGTATGTAGTAGGGGAGAGGGTTAAGCCCTGCCCCCTGTGCCTAGGCCAGCAGGATGGATGGGGCTTCCATGCACCTTTAGATCAGGCCCCTAATGGGATTTGGAGGGGAGATGGATGGTAGCACCCACAGAGAACCCCCTCAAGGAATAGGGGCCTGGATGCTGCTAATGGAGGCTGTGACTTGACTTGTCCCAGCCCTTGGGTGGCTGCTTGATGGGGAAAC
>NW_005850250.1:0-224 GCF_000455745.1 Alligator sinensis
TAGTAGTGTCCTCTAGTTCAGAGCTTGAAGTTGAAGGTGAATTCAAGAGCTTTGGAACTGAACAGTCTCCAGCATGTCAGTAAATACAGGTGAGCATGCCAAAGAGTTGAAATAAAAGAGAGCCTGGCAAATAAGCAAACACCCCTTGGATTCTGCCTCAGTGGTCTAAAGCGGGGATGAAAGGCCTGGGCACCCTTCACTCCTCCATACTCCTGCCTAGGCAG
>NW_005850251.1:0-224 GCF_000455745.1 Alligator sinensis
CTGTTGCAGAGAATTCAGAAAGCCCACAACATATCAGAATGTTTTTGAAACTGTGATTCCTGTTTTAAATATATGGATTTATCTTTAGAATCATGTTTAGCTGTTTGCATACCCAAGAATGCTAATATTAAGTAGCATTCTGTGACCTCTCCCCCTCCCCCCTTAAAAGCAGTGGTCTCCAACCTTTTGAAGTAGATCACCTTTGGCATTTAACAGCAACCCAA
>NW_005850252.1:0-224 GCF_000455745.1 Alligator sinensis
CCCTGCACAGCTCATGGACTGCCCCCCACAGTGGCTACAGCCCCCCAACAGGGGTCACATGGCCCCTGCAGGGTCTATTACCCCCCCCCACCATGCAGGGCCCACATCAGGGGAGTTCAGGCGGGGAGACAGGGGATGTGGGCAGGCGGGGGAGGGATTGAGGGGGCTCAGAGGGCAGGCAAGGGATGGGGCTGGGTGGGGCAGTGATCAGGGGGGCTTGGGGG
>NW_005850253.1:0-224 GCF_000455745.1 Alligator sinensis
AGATCCAGGGGCACACACCCCCTCCATGCCCTCTTGGATGAGTGGGGGGGAGCAGCGGTGGGAGCCGCCAGATGAGCACCGGATAAGCTGTGTGCAGTGGCAGGCCCTGCCCCTCCCCCACTCTTTCTCCCTTCTAGCGCCCCCCCGAAGAGCTGCACCTCCATCCCACCCTGGCCCTGGTTGGGCAGTCCCAGCCCCAACCCCACACCTTCCCTCACTGCGGG
>NW_005850254.1:0-224 GCF_000455745.1 Alligator sinensis
TGTTTTAGTACTAAAGCACGGTGCCATAGAGGCATTGCTGTATGGTGGCGTGTAGATATGCCCAGTATTACATAAGTAAAATAATGTATTTTCCTCTCTCACCACTTAGAAAAAGTTGAGTCATTTTGGCTGATGTTTTTCTGAGAGAAACACCCAACAGGGGCACTTTCAGCCCAAGTTGGTGAAACCTGGCAATGTTATAGAGTAATAGAAAATGAGGGTTG
>NW_005850255.1:0-224 GCF_000455745.1 Alligator sinensis
TGAAACACAAATCTACCATTGTCAGGCATCAGTCAGGGGCCTTGTCTCCTGTGTGACGGGTGTTGTGTTTCTTGTGTTTAGAGATCATAGACTCATACACATTTAGAGTTGGGAGGGACCTCAGAAAGTTATCCAGCCCAACCCCCTCCTGCACACAGGACCATCCCCAACTAGCTCATCACAGCCAAGGCTCTGCCCAGCCAGGTCTTAAAAACCTCCAAGAA
>NW_005850256.1:0-224 GCF_000455745.1 Alligator sinensis
CTAGCCATCAAAAGGAGACTAAAAGAAGAGCCGAACCAATTGGTGGCACTGAAAATAATTGACCAAGTAGAAGAACCTACTGAATGGACACATCCTTTGGTAGTTATAGAAAAGAAAGATGGGACACTAAGATTATACTTAGATTCAAAAGAGCTCAGCAAATATGTAAAAACAGAGCACTTTCCATTGCCCATGAAACAGAATATATTTAGTGAAATGGCTGG
>NW_005850257.1:0-224 GCF_000455745.1 Alligator sinensis
TGTCTATGTACAGATTTGTGACTAGGGATGCCTAGAGATCACTGTTCCTGTCCCTACCGCCACTCATCTGTCACTGTAGGACACGGTTTGTGGGAAATGTTAACATTCCTGGAAGACGCCTGCACATGACATCTTTTAAGGTGGGGAAGCCAGTGCGCAAGCGACAGTCACAGGAACTTGACAAGAAGGAGGCCTGAACCCAGTGGCAATGATGTCCAAGACAA
>NW_005850258.1:0-224 GCF_000455745.1 Alligator sinensis
ATTTATGCCAGCTTAAATTTACTGCACAGTATATTACTGCGCAGTAAGCAGGAATAGACTGGCATGTAAAGTATACACATACCTTTTTGTCCCACCATATGCCAGAGATTTGTTGCTTGGGAGCAAGCTCGATTAATTGCACGTGAGCTAATGTGAACAGTGCTGCTCCATGTTCAGTTGTATAAATGGTGAAATGAGTGTCAGAGCACAAAAAGTGGCAGTGG
>NW_005850259.1:0-224 GCF_000455745.1 Alligator sinensis
ATTTGTGGCACATCTGCCAAAAAGGTTGGCCACCAATAGACTGTGACTTGCTGCTTTTGACTTCTTCAGGGGTAGGATGTGTGTTGTGAAGCGGCAGTTCTTCTTTTCCATATTATCACAGTGAATCATTTACTGATCCTATGTATGCATATGGTATCAGTCAAAGGCTGGGCTGGTCCTTTAAAGCAAATTAGGCCCAGCCTCACGTAACCTAGTTACCTGCC
>NW_005850260.1:0-224 GCF_000455745.1 Alligator sinensis
GTTACCATATTTCCAGTTTCAAAAAAGAGCACACCTGTTGTGGGGGGGACGGTAATATGATTGGGAAGGGGCAATGATATGCCCATGCCTTGCCCCTGCCCCCCCGCCCCTCACTCCCAAGCCACAGCCCCTGCCCCCAGCCATGCTGCTGCCTTTCACTCCTGACTCACAGTACTCTCGCTTCCAGATCATGCTGGTGCCCTTCACTCCAAATCCACAGCCCC
>NW_005850261.1:0-224 GCF_000455745.1 Alligator sinensis
AGAAAATCACAACTTTGGGTTGTGACACCTAGGAGACAAGAAGGGGTCAAATGTCACCTGCATCCTTGTCACAAAAGGGGGCAATTGTGTGACCTGGCCCACAACAGGAGTTCTCATCTTCTGCTCTGTAAAATGCTTATCTCAAGGACTTGATTTTACACCAGACCTGTGTCCAGTCACAATTGTGTCCTCACGCCTGCATGCCTTTTGTGATCTTGACATAA
>NW_005850262.1:0-224 GCF_000455745.1 Alligator sinensis
GAAGAGACCATGTGTTACACTGGTCTTACAAACCATTTTATAGAGAATATGGTCGTATTGCAATACTTCTTTTGACAGTTCATCGGTGGTCTTAATGCTGATAGCTAATTATTAGAGAGTTTCTCCTAAGTTAAAAGAACACAGGATGGCTATGCCCTGTAATCCCCAGCCACAACACTGGACCATCCCTAAATTCACTGAAAGAAAAAATAGATTTGATTATT
>NW_005850263.1:0-224 GCF_000455745.1 Alligator sinensis
GCACCTTATTCAGAGCCACACATTTGGATCCTTCATCCCCTCAGATCTGGAAGAATGTGGTCCTGTCCTGAGAGAGGAAGCCTAGCTGAGCAAAGCCCACTCTTGTGGTTTGAGCCATGCACATTTGTCATGGAGTCAGAAGGAGAGCAAGCAAGAGCCAGGCTGACTGACATTTCTCATAGAAGGACTTTTGAAAGAAGCTAACTCAACTCTTGTCTCCTCAT
>NW_005850264.1:0-224 GCF_000455745.1 Alligator sinensis
GTGATACCTGAGTGCCTCGTACAAACACGTGTGCACACACACAAGTGTGTGTGGGGAGGGGGCACATCTGCATGAGACGCTGACTGTGCAGTAGCTGAAAAATACTGCACAGTAGTGCGTCAAAGCACGGATAGTGCTAATATGCTACTTCACAGTCCTATTAGGCTACTGCATATTTGCATCACCTAAAAGACGTTCACCAGCACTGCTGCACAGTAACTCCT
>NW_005850265.1:0-224 GCF_000455745.1 Alligator sinensis
GGTGCCTAGGGTGAAGTAAACCTGTAGCAATGTACTTCTGTTCGAGAGGGGCCTGATAGGACCTGAAGCCTATAGTCCGGAGAATTGGGATCAGAGCTAATAGACACAGCTAGAGCAAAAGTGGACAGGGGTTAAGGGAACCCCATCCAGATAGTTGCCAAGTAACTGAGAGCCCATTTCTCTGATGAGGTCCCTAGTCAGCTTATTACATCAAGTCATGGCAG
>NW_005850266.1:0-223 GCF_000455745.1 Alligator sinensis
TGCTGCAGGCTTGGGGCTTCCCACCCTGCTGTCTTCCCCCTGGGATCCCTGCACTGGACGTGCTGCCATGTTGAGGTGCCCCCCAGCCACCCAGCAGCAGGAGGGGTGGCAGTGGCAACAGTGTGGAGTTGTGCCGCGCACTACTGCTGGGCGGGCAGGGGGTGCACAGCTGACACAGGGCTTCCAGGGGATAGGCAGCAGGGCAGGGAGCCCCAAGCCTACA
>NW_005850267.1:0-223 GCF_000455745.1 Alligator sinensis
AGGCTATGCACACACATGCTACCCACACACACACAGTATACCCATACACACACATGTATACTATGTACATGCTATACAGTATACCCACACATGCACACATATACATATGTGCTATATATATGCTATATACACACACAGTACACACACACACGCTACCCCCACACACATATGCTTTACATATGCTATACACACACACAAACACACAAAGATGATATATATATAT
>NW_005850268.1:0-223 GCF_000455745.1 Alligator sinensis
GTCCCTTATGTATGGAGCAGCTCAAGAGCATCACTTCCAGCACAATAAGAAGTGCTTCAGTTGAGAAAGGCCTGTGTCATCAACAAAACTTTAAATTAGCACAGGATCTGAAGTATTTATATGTACAGCTGGTCCATGTCCAGCATTATTCTTTGATCATTTGGGATGTTTCTTCCAAAGCAGTGATTTTTTCTCAGCCTTAACTAAATTAAAATTGTATGCA
>NW_005850269.1:0-223 GCF_000455745.1 Alligator sinensis
GGCTCTGACGGGATTCCTGGGTAAGGGGCACTCCCAGACCTCTGTCTCATTGCACCGGGGTAAAGGCGGGGGAAGCTGTGCAGCTGGGTTATCGGAGCCCTCGTGTTCATGTTCCCAGAGGAGCCGAGCTGGGCTCAGAGGCCTGTGCTGCAGCCCAGCGTGCCCCACCTCCTAGGAATGGCCTTGGCACCCCGGTCCCCAGGGCTGCGCCGGGTGGACTCCA
>NW_005850270.1:0-223 GCF_000455745.1 Alligator sinensis
GGGGGGGGGCCCCTGCCACTGCATGTACCCCCAAAGGAGGCATGTGTCCCCTGGATCTGTGCATGGGGTGGGTGGGCTTCCCACTGTGGGCTTGGGGGACAGGGGCTGTGCCAGCCTCTTTTTGGCAGGGGTGGGCTGGGGCTATGCTTGGGGTGGGCGGAGGTGGGGCAGGTGGTGGCGATGCTGGGAGGAGGGCTACAGGGTGGGCTATAGCCACCCCAAA
>NW_005850271.1:0-223 GCF_000455745.1 Alligator sinensis
GGAGAGCACCTGTGAAGACAAGACCCTCTGACGACTCCAGCCACAGGGAGTTTCAGCAGCCTGGCTCTGATGGGCTTTGTTTTCCTGGGGAGCAAGATCCCAGCAGCAAAAGCAACCCATGGGGCCGGCAGCTGCCCTCAGCCCTTGGCGGAGCAGGGCCCAGGTAGCAGGGCACAGGCTGCAATGGCGGGATCTCCTGGGCTGCTAGCTGATGATGTTGCTT
>NW_005850272.1:0-223 GCF_000455745.1 Alligator sinensis
TGAGGCACATGGACAGAGTCCGTCTCCAGGTCCCTCCATTGACCCAATGCTATTACCATGGAGCTGAATTCCAAAAGGGAAATCAAATAACACGGACTAGTTTTTCCCAGGTGCAAGAAGGAGAAGTTCCAGCTGCCAGAGGGGACTTGTCCAGAGCTGAAAACGAGATTTAGCATCTTGTCTGGAAAACATCTAGCTCTACAGGAGACTTTGAAGAAGTTTC
>NW_005850273.1:0-223 GCF_000455745.1 Alligator sinensis
CTAGAAAGGCTGTGTAAATGAACAGGGTCCTTTAACTCCTTGGGAAAATGATCACAGTCTTTTGTGCAGAAAAGAACAAAAGCCGGTGTGTGTTTGCTGTGGCGTTTGTAAAGTGTAAGTTACCAGTACGAGTGACAGCAAGACAAAGTGGTATACAGGCAGTATAGTTTCAGAGAGAACAAAACAATTAGAGAAATGTGAAACAGGCATTCTGGGATCCTGT
>NW_005850274.1:0-223 GCF_000455745.1 Alligator sinensis
CACTGAGGCCTGGATAAACAACAAGCAGTGTCAGGGCTTCACCCTGGCCCAGATCTGCCAGCCGAACCTATGGCTGGGGTTCATCCCCACACTGGTGGGCTGAAATGTAACAGCTGTAAAATAGCAAAAGAGGCCCAGGCTTATGGCTGTGCAACCCTAGCTCCTGGCATAGAGCTGGTGACTGGGTGCCAAAGCCCGACACAGCTGTTTGTAGCCAGCCTGG
>NW_005850275.1:0-223 GCF_000455745.1 Alligator sinensis
CCCTAACGCCCCGCCTCGACTCCCCTCGCTGGGGCGGGAGCCCGGCCGCCCGGCCCCGGCCTCCAGCACCACGGACAACAGTCCGGCCCCAGCCCTTCGCAGCCCCCGTCGCTGCTCACCCCCTGTTCTGCAGACGGAGTTAACCCGGTTCCCGCAGCCCCAAGCCCTTTTCACCGCCCTGCCCTGGGCTCTCCAGTGTCCCCCTCCTTCCTGCAGTGGGGGG
>NW_005850276.1:0-223 GCF_000455745.1 Alligator sinensis
ACAGTTGTGTCGATGTAAACGGGAAATTTTGTTCAGTCTACAAACGCCCCGAGATGCCCACGAGCTGCATGACAGCCTATCAGAGGCAGAGCTGACCCCTAGTGAACTACCACACACTATCCCAGGATTACTTTGTATCTGAGACAGGGTCTTTTAATTTCTTATGTTGGAAAGAGAATGCTGTATGCACCACTCTCACATCCCCCCACCGCTTTCCCATAAC
>NW_005850277.1:0-223 GCF_000455745.1 Alligator sinensis
GAGTTATTCACCTTCCAGGGAGCTGGGAGCTGCAGAACCCAGGGCTGCACCCCCACCATGTCCCCCTTCTCCTGGCCATGTGCACCGTGAGGATTTCCAGCCCAGCTGCACCCCCTTCTCCCAACTGTGCACCCAATTCAAACAGCCCTATCCAGCACACAGCCCAGGTCCCCCATGTATACATGGCACATGCAGTCAGGGGATCGGGGCGGGGGGGGGGAGT
>NW_005850278.1:0-223 GCF_000455745.1 Alligator sinensis
GCAGTGGGGTGCGCACTAGGCACCTGAAGGGCTGGTCTGAGCAAGTGACCTGAGCCCAGAGGCCTAGAGAGAAGCTGCTGAGACCAGGTAAGTACGGGAAGTAGCTCACGGCCATGGCAGTGACCTGATGTGCCTGTCAGCATCAGCTTCTTGGTGCTGAGACCTCCATCCAGACTGGCCCTGCACCATGGGGGCTGCCAACACCCGAGCATGGGCGCACCCC
>NW_005850279.1:0-223 GCF_000455745.1 Alligator sinensis
ACACCTGCTCTCTAACCATCTCGGGGGGTCCTCACAGAGGACGAGGCTGATTATTACTGTGGCATGTGGTACAACAATGCTAAACACAGCACATCAGTCCACTGGAAAAGTGAGACAAAAACCTCCCAAAGCTGTTTTCTGTCGGGGTCTGCATCTGCTGCGAGGTTTGGCCTGTGCCCTTAAACACCACACAAAGGTTTCTTGTTCCTAGCTCTCTCTACCT
>NW_005850280.1:0-223 GCF_000455745.1 Alligator sinensis
GAGAACCAAAAGTAAGGCTGCCATGCTGCACATGGGGCTCCTTAGCTGCTACTTCCTAGCATTTTCAAGGAAATATATTTTTACTTCATTCTGCTTTTCAAAAACCAGGTGTGCGTAGGGTTATCAATCCTCCAGGATTGTCCTACAGTCTCCAGGAATTACATAAAAATCTCCAGGAGACAGCTGAGAGTCAGTCATCCAGGAGATAAATGATAGGGCATTC
>NW_005850281.1:0-223 GCF_000455745.1 Alligator sinensis
CATAATAGCCATGTAATGCAGAGGTTTACATATTGCCAGATAACGATCATAAGACATTACAGAGAAGAGAAAGCATTCTGTAGCTGCCAGGCCACCAAAGAAATATAATTGGGTGATACAACTTGTGAAGGAAATGTGGTTCTCACCAGTCAGGGTACTCATCAGGACTCTGGGCAGGGTGGTGGAGCTGTAACAGGTCTCCAGGAAGGACAAGTTCCCCAGG
>NW_005850282.1:0-223 GCF_000455745.1 Alligator sinensis
AGCCTCTACTTACCCTAGAAGCAGGGGCTGGTGGGTATCCAGGACCTCTTGGCAGAGCCCCCCAGGAAGCACAGGGCAGCACAGGGCAGGAGGGCCTGGTCTGGGGCTGCTGGGGCTGTCCCTCTGTCCTGTGCTGTGCGGACAGGGGACCAGTGAGACAGATGGCAGCCAGACTGCCAGTAAGTGCTGGGGGTTTGTTTTTTGTTTTTTGTTTAAACTATGG
>NW_005850283.1:0-223 GCF_000455745.1 Alligator sinensis
AAAAAAAAACCCTTAGGAAAAGCTTCCCTCTCAGTCTTACAGAAGTTGTGAACAAATCTGAGAGAGAGGACAAAGTGAGACGTAGCACTCACTGGCTGCGTCTACACTAGATGCTGACTGCGTAGCTTGTTACTACTGCGCAGTAGCGTTGCGTGGCATGAAATGTGATGCCACGCTACTGCATAGTCAGCATCACCAAAAAAGCTGTTCAGAGATGCCACTG
>NW_005850284.1:0-223 GCF_000455745.1 Alligator sinensis
AAAAATCTGGTTGTAAAAAAAAATATCATCTCTTACTACGAGTCCTGATCGCCTTTTCGTCTAGATCAATAGGGCTACAGCCCTGATATGTGACCAACCCATGGAAGATATTGGATTGCCGCGGATTTTTTAAAAATAAAATTGTGTATTTTCCCAAGCAGGAAGCAACGTGAGCACCTGAAGCCTGAGACCCTGCTCCTTCCTGCCTTTGTTTCAGGGTAAT
>NW_005850285.1:0-223 GCF_000455745.1 Alligator sinensis
GCCTTTCCCATCAATGGCAGCAAAAACCTCTTCAGGCTTAAACACAGTGAGCACCGATGGGCCTGTATTCACTCTGCCATCACACCTGAAACCCATCCAGGTCACATCATGTTCAGACCCGGAGGTCCTCCTCTGCCTCTCAGCACGTGGCTCCTCCTGTAGGAGGGCCAGACCCAGGGTCTCTCTCAGGCCCCTTCTCCAGAGTTCATAGGATCGTAGGAAA
>NW_005850286.1:0-223 GCF_000455745.1 Alligator sinensis
AAACAAGCCTCCACAAACCCATGTACCTTTTCCTCTCCATGCTGGCCATAAATGACCTCATCCTTACAACTTCTACCGTGCCCAAAATGCTAAGTATCTTTTGGCTGAATTCCCGAGAGATCTCCTTTAATGACTGCTTAGTACAGATGTTTTTCATCCACACCTTCTCCATGGTGGAGTCATCGATCCTGTTGGCCATGGCCTTTGACCGCTACGTGGCCAT
>NW_005850287.1:0-223 GCF_000455745.1 Alligator sinensis
GCAGAGCTGCTGCCCAGCCTGTCTGCCCCCAGCATGTGCCAGTGCATGGTCTCATCGAACCATAGGTCTGTCATGCCCAATCTCCTGTGTCTCACACAGGCACAGAGTGGATGCTGAAAGGGAGACTGAACTGGTAATGGAGAGAACTGGTTGTACCTTACAGAGACCATATGAAGGTGAAAAGAGGAGGTTATGTCAATGCAAACGAAGGAGAGGAGGTGCA
>NW_005850288.1:0-223 GCF_000455745.1 Alligator sinensis
CTGCCCTGGTGCATGGAGTTGCTCCATAGCCGTATCCAGGTGTGTGAGGTGGGACCAGCATGCCACTGAATCTAGGTACAAGGGGCCAGGCTGGCTTGTTGACAAATGGTGTGTCCGATCACACTTCTAGCCCTACCCCACACACCAACCATGTGTGCGATCCAGGTTGTGGAGTAACCCCACACAACTCATCTGGCCTGTGAAGTTGGAAGATTGGACACTA
>NW_005850289.1:0-223 GCF_000455745.1 Alligator sinensis
ACACTTCCTAAGGCAAAGGGCATGTTTCGCAGGACAGAAGCAGCGACCGACGTACGGCAGAGCACATAGGTTGCCATCGTGTATTTGTAATTAAACTCCTAGAGCACAGGTGGCCAATTTGTGGCTCTGGAGCCACGTGTGGCTCTCCAGAAGTTGATATGCATCTTATCGAATCTTTGCACAAGCTCACGGCGACCAGCTTCCAGAGCCATTACGTCACATC
>NW_005850290.1:0-223 GCF_000455745.1 Alligator sinensis
CCATAGCCATGGAGGGGAGGGACAGCCAGCACCTGGGGACTTTGGGCTCATCTAGGGCAGAGTCCCTGCCTGCCCATCCCTGCTTGGAGACACCTCCCTAGGATGCTTACCTTGATGCCCACGGCCTGGGAGCATGAGGGCACCGAGCAGGGCTGGAAAGACTGCAGCGCCAGGGAGCTCAGGGAGGCTCAGCCCTTGGGACACAGCAGCATTTCACCTGAAG
>NW_005850291.1:0-223 GCF_000455745.1 Alligator sinensis
AAGCGGGAAGCCCGCCACTGTTCCATGGAAGGGCACATGCCCCGCCAGGAGTGTGCCCCCCCCACGCCGCTAGACGACCCACCCCAGCCACAGGGCCCAATTCCCCCCAGCCCCTGCTCCTGCCACACTCCCTCCCTCAACATGGGAGTCTCAAACTTCCCCCCTACCCCTTTCCACTTACGAACTGGGTGCTGTCTGTGTCTCTGTCTGCTCCTCACTCCCA
>NW_005850292.1:0-223 GCF_000455745.1 Alligator sinensis
AGGTTATCACATACATGAAATCCTGTGGGGAAAGGGCTGATTCAAAAGGGTTATGGTTAACTTGCCTTACTTAAGAGAGTTCATCCTTGTATATGCTTGGCCCACCTTTTGGTAGGCAGTTTCAAATGCCTACTTTTGGAATGCCTCTAAGTATTCCAGATAATCCTGAATCAGATCCTGGATGGGATTAATTTTGTCAGGGCATTCATGGATGCTCTTCTTA
>NW_005850293.1:0-223 GCF_000455745.1 Alligator sinensis
CTCATTTTAATAAGAAAAGACATAATTTCCCTTTTTAAAGGAGAAAAATGTGAAAAACGGTGGGTTTCCCCTTGCAGGCTCACAGAGCTCCACCTTCCAAAGCGCCAGGGGGAGCAGGAGGAGGGTGGTCAGGAAGGGGCGCCATGTACGTGTGAGCATGTACACATGCACGTGCCTGCCCAGCAGCCTGGAAAGCAGGTCCCCACAGGTATGTCAGGTGGTG
>NW_005850294.1:0-223 GCF_000455745.1 Alligator sinensis
AGTTATCTTGGCATTAGAATTAAATGTCAAATCTTTTTTTAGATTTATAGAACAAAATCTAGCCTTCTTGACAATGCATCCAATGCTTCACTGCAAGTTATGTCCATACCTTAGTTGATATTCATCCGAGTTAATGTTTCCATATCTTAGTTGACTTTTTAGCTAGGGTTAAAAACAGCTTGTAAGGCTGTGGATTAGGAGCTACATTAAGAGATCAGGTAAT
>NW_005850295.1:0-223 GCF_000455745.1 Alligator sinensis
TCTAACATTTTGCATAATCTCTTTGAGTAACAAATCAATGCATCTCAGTGGAAGAGTGTGCGTCATATTGGCCACGCCAATTATAATTAGTGTGGCCTTTTTCATTGCGGCTGCTTCAGGTGACTGTAAGTTCAGATGTGAAGTAGATGTTTCAAGCACTGGGGTGGGCAATTGAAGCCAGTATGTATTGTCTTTCCTCCTTTTAAAAGAAGAGCAGCTATTC
>NW_005850296.1:0-223 GCF_000455745.1 Alligator sinensis
CATGATCATAATACCAGTGTGATCATGTCAATTACAAGAAGAACAGCATGGAAAAGCATATAGGCTAAAATACCAGGGAATGCAAACATTGCCAGCCACTGCTTCCTGCTAAAACAAATGCATGCATGTAGCAATGCTAAACTTGGAAAACAGTAGTCAAACAAAAAAATACAGCTAAAGCAGATTATGCACCCTAGGACCCTTGCTGCTATACTTTTCAAGA
>NW_005850297.1:0-223 GCF_000455745.1 Alligator sinensis
CTGTAAGTATAACAGCAGGCTGTTAGGGAAGGACAATTCTCACAGCCTGGGAAATTAAGTGAGAAACAGTATCTTTAGGATATTGTATTAGGGAGGTGCAGCACTGTAGTGGGATACCTAAAGAGGCAGTTGCGTCTCCATCCTGACAGGTGTTGAAGCCCTGGCCGGAAAAAAGCCTTGGCTGGGATGATATTGTAGGTGCTCATCCTGCTTGGAGCAGGGG
>NW_005850298.1:0-223 GCF_000455745.1 Alligator sinensis
TGGGGAAATCCCCTTGTGAAATAATATATGAACACCGCTCTGACATCAGCTGCAGAAAGATATGTCAACTTGCGGCAGGACACTTTATCCTCCTTGGACATTCTATCACTGACCTAAGGATGACTTCTCTTAGGCAGCAGATCTTTTAAAACTGGTTTGAACAGGAAACTGAGGAATAAGACATCATCCACATGTGTTAAGTATGATTTAAACAGGGACTATG
>NW_005850299.1:0-223 GCF_000455745.1 Alligator sinensis
ATGAAATTCCCTCCAAACACAGGGAATTGTTCAAGAGGAATCTCAAGCCTCTTTAACCTCAAGGACCCAAGAGTCAGCTCTCATACCCGTTGTGTCCACTTGAATGATTACTTTCCTCTGTGGCTAAACACTATGATCTGAGGTTCCAGTCCATGTCCTGCAGGCCAGGCTCCTTCAAGATGCATTATTGCTAATGCTATCCAAAGACTCAAGCTTTAATATT
>NW_005850300.1:0-223 GCF_000455745.1 Alligator sinensis
TGCACACAAGTGCATGGACGGTTGGCAAGCAGCTCACAGTAACTCAGGTAAACTGAGTCGCATATAATATGTCATTAACATAATGCAAAAATAATACGTTCTCCACCTGGCTTTTTTCTTACAATGTGTGAACATTGCTCCAGACAGGATTATGCTGTTTTTTGCTGTGTTGTGATGCACAGTGCTAAATTTTATGTTGCCCTTCAGTGTGTGTGTGCGTGTG
>NW_005850301.1:0-223 GCF_000455745.1 Alligator sinensis
ACAGTCATTAAACATTTTGAGAAGACCTGCCCTGGAGTTTACTTTCTATTTGTCTGTATTTAAACTGGGTTTAACAAGTCTTCACAAAAGTATTTAGTGTGAAACTTTACTGGCACTTGTTTGTTAAATACTTAATCCACACCCACATCAACACAAAGAAATAGGCTATCTATTTTGCATATAAGAAGGTGACTTTTCACACATAAATGTAACAGTAAACCTT
>NW_005850302.1:0-222 GCF_000455745.1 Alligator sinensis
TTTAACCTCCCCACCCCTCCACTAGCACCACGAGCCCAAACAGAGGCATCGATAGCACTGTACCTTCCTCAGGTGTGAGGACATGGTGCCCAAAAAGTTGTCTATCTGCCTCCGATTGTACAGTTGGGCCCAGAAAAGGCATCACCACCCAAAATCCTTGCCTCGTGTTTCCTGGACTATTGTGGATACATCACTCCTCACTATCACAAGTGATGTTGTGAA
>NW_005850303.1:0-222 GCF_000455745.1 Alligator sinensis
GGGTGGGCTGGGCTGGCCTCCTGCCGCTGCATGGAGCGCAGCGAGTCCAGGCGCCGCGCCAGCAGCCCCGGGCAGCAGGTCTCCAGCTCCCGCAGGCACTCGAGCGCCGTCAGCCGCAGCCCGTGGGCGCCGGGGCCCTGGCGCTGGTCGTTGAGGTCGGAGGCCAGGTGCAGGAGCAGGGAGGCGTAGTCCCGGGAGGCGCGGGAGCCCGGGCCAAAGGCG
>NW_005850304.1:0-222 GCF_000455745.1 Alligator sinensis
GAGGTCCCACACCTGACTTAATCAGCAGCATTGAGCGAGGACAGGTGGAGCTTGGGGAATGTGATGAAGAGGACAATGGGGAAATCTTAAAGTCAGAGGATGTGCTGCCAGGTGAGTTGTGGCTTCCCAGCCGGACTCTGCTGTCAGTAAACTTCCATGGTGCCAGCAGGACCTGGAAACAGGAGGCCTAACCTGTGCTACCATTGCAGAGTGCTAACTGTG
>NW_005850305.1:0-222 GCF_000455745.1 Alligator sinensis
GACCCAGTGCCCCTCACTCCCCACCTGCTGCCCCCGACACGCGCGCGGGCGCGCGCGCACCCCCCCACACACACACACGTGGGGGCCAAGCAGCCCCTTGCAGGTTGGAATTGTGCCAGCCTGCCCGAGAAAAGCCACCATGGTTCTCACCTTTCAAGGAGAACCCATTTTTAAGGTGTGTTGATCCATTGTTGAAGTTTGTTCACAACCCTTTCATATATT
>NW_005850306.1:0-222 GCF_000455745.1 Alligator sinensis
TTCATCCTCTGTCACTAGGTTGCCTCCCCAATTTAGTAAGGGACGCACACTTTTCCTGATCCTCCTCTTGTTATTGACATGTTTGTAGAAACCCTTCTCATCATCTTTCACATCTCTTGCTAGCTACAGCTCCAATTGCGCTTTGCCCTGCCCGATTTCATCCCCGCATGTCCAAGCAATACTCTTATACTTTAGTTGTTTGTCCAAGTTTCCACTTCTTAT
>NW_005850307.1:0-222 GCF_000455745.1 Alligator sinensis
TTAGTAGTTCAGATCGGGGTGGATCTGGGATTTTGAAGAGGGGTGCAGAAGGTGTGGCACATCACACATACAACACATTATTTATCTAGTTCAAGGGAAACTAGAAGTTTTGCTAATAGTCTAGGGTTTAGCACTATGTTATTCAGTTTAAGATCAATGCAAAAACAAAAACAACGTTATTAGAATCAGTATTACCAACCCACTGTGTCAAACATCATGAGA
>NW_005850308.1:0-222 GCF_000455745.1 Alligator sinensis
CAGCTCAGGTCTCCAACCCCTGGCACAAGACTAGGCAGTTGGTGCGCAGCTGATGCACGGAAGGTCTGGGAGCAGACTGGGATCCAGGAGCTGTTTGAGGCAGCTTGGCTCTCTAATCTCCAGCACGAGGCTAGAAACACCTTGCACAGTCAGTGCATGGAGGGTGCCGGAGCAGACCAAGACTGGCACTACACAAGGTGGCTCAGGTCTCCAACCCCTGGC
>NW_005850309.1:0-222 GCF_000455745.1 Alligator sinensis
CAGGGCAGAGAGGGGCCAGGTGGGGAAGCTTGTTGCCACTGCTGCAAGCACTGCATTACCACAGTGAGGCAACCCCTGCAGTGGGGCTGGCGGTGCTGAGTTGTGCCCTTCGCTGCTGCCAGGTGGGCAGGAGTAATCTTGTCAAGGCCGTGCGGGGCTCCAAGTGGTGGCATCGAGCTTCCCTGCTCAGCCCCACTTTGCCCTGCTGTTCTGGGTTTCACC
>NW_005850310.1:0-222 GCF_000455745.1 Alligator sinensis
AGGTGGGCATATTGGCCAGCTCAGGGAGGTGGAAGTGAGACACAGGGCCCAGGGGAGGATCTAGGAGTGTGAACCAGGTGCCAGATAGCACGGCACACGATCATATATAATGCAACATGTATTGCTTATCCGGTTAAAGAGAAACTAGATGCTTTAGTAAGATGCATTGTGGTATTCAGTTTATGATGAAAGCAAACCAAATATCACTTTTGGAATATCCAC
>NW_005850311.1:0-222 GCF_000455745.1 Alligator sinensis
CCTTCCACTCCAACAAGAACTCCTCACCTGTCACTTTACTCACCCCTTTTTGACCTAGCCAGGACTTTAACTCAGATATCACACACAGTAGGCAGAAACTCTACCACAAAGCCACCACAGCTGGGCCTGTTTTATGCTGCTGAGGCTTTTGACCTTCTGGAAGCCTCTGCCTCACATTGAGCTACCCTGCTTCTTGCTGGAGAAACTGGAAGTGGAGCTAGG
>NW_005850312.1:0-222 GCF_000455745.1 Alligator sinensis
AGAGAGAGAGAGAGATCCCTGTTCTGTTCTAGGGACTTAAACACAAACCATTTTTCCTGTTGTTTAGCTAAGATGGTATCCCGCTTCTTTCTCAGACTTGAAGAAAAGTGCTCAGTGCCCAAAACCTTATCCAGCGTCTCTTCCAACTATACAATCAGTCCAGTAAAAGGTATTGCATAAAACCCCTTGCCTTTCTTATAGAATTGCCTTCATTCTCTGTCA
>NW_005850313.1:0-222 GCF_000455745.1 Alligator sinensis
TCAGACGTCCCCAGCTCTGTGTCATTGCCAAAGCCCTCTCTCATTTCTTCTTGCTTGGATGTTAGCTCTGTGTCCTTTGGTGAGTCTCGTGTTGCTGCTTCTTCTCTCCCCTTTATGAGATGCAAGTATCGTCTGCTCCATCTTAACACCTGTCCTTCCGGTGCAAAACCTCTCTAGGCTCTGGGAGCTGCTTGATGGGAAGCTAGTGCTTTTTGCTTCCCC
>NW_005850314.1:0-222 GCF_000455745.1 Alligator sinensis
CCTCCTTAGGTTGGCCTGCAGCCCGTGTCCAGTCCAGTCTCTGCTGTTGTGCATAGATGGATATCTCCTCCATAGGGTGGGGCCTAAGCCGTCTTTCTCCTCCCCCCTTGAGTTCCCTGGGGTTTTGGCCTCTTCTATCCATTTCAAGCCTTTGGATGTCTCTCTTACTCAGAGGGAGAGACAGTAGCTCCCTCTTGGAAGCTGCACCTGTCCTATCAGAGG
>NW_005850315.1:0-222 GCF_000455745.1 Alligator sinensis
GATGGTCACTGCATCCACCTGAGTTTGCAGCAGCTCTTCCAGGCCTAGAGCAGAAGCTGCAGGTCCTAGATGCAAGCACTGCTTCCGATGGGGCTGTCCCATGTCTTTCCCCAGGTGCTTGCAGACTCCCACAAAGGTGGCCAGACTCAGAGCTCATTCACCATTATCCCTGGTGTCTCCCCAGCTCCTGATTCCCCTTCCTTTGCTGCATCCCCCTGGTTC
>NW_005850316.1:0-222 GCF_000455745.1 Alligator sinensis
TAGCCATATCTCTAATACTGTTAAATAATTAACTGTTGATCAAAGTATACACATATGAAAAACAGAGCAATCCATGTTATGCCGGATTGCACAATCTATTATGAGCAGCATTTCCATTTTGACACAGAGGGCAGAGTTTAGATTACGATTTAGATTGGTGCAACCTACTCTGTCAGCTACATTGTTTATTGCAATAGTAATTTGCATTGTCTTTTTCTAATG
>NW_005850317.1:0-222 GCF_000455745.1 Alligator sinensis
GAGTCGCCAATGTTTTTTCCCAGATGGGACGAAGGAGCAGAGACTGGAAACTGGGTCTAGACAGGACCACATCTTCCCCACCAGCAACGTCCAGCCCTCGGCTGACTTTGTGTGTGTGTGTGGCCCAAACCCCTGGGTCCTGTCTGTGCGTGTATGAGGTCCCTTCCTCCTGGACTCCTACAACTCTACAATCGAACAGCACTGAAGTCAGTCGCAGGAGCC
>NW_005850318.1:0-222 GCF_000455745.1 Alligator sinensis
CTTCATCCAGTTGCACCCATGGTCAGAGCAAAATAAGTGGAACCAGAAAGATCTGGTTGGATCTGGTCATATCAGAGCTTCCCTGTGGCATCTGCTTTTTACTGACCTCATTCCTAGGAAATGAATGGCTTATCATCACTTCAGCCATAAAGAGAAACCTTTATTTCACCAAGACACAAAGAAGAGCTGGCTCCTCTTTCAATTTTTGGAGTCTAATTGGAC
>NW_005850319.1:0-222 GCF_000455745.1 Alligator sinensis
CAGTCCAGTCATGCCCGTAAGACTATGGCCTTTATGCAGGAGCTGGCCTCTATTTTGCTGCTGTGGGACACAGGCCGCACATCTGTAAATATCACCAGCAGGGGCAGCCTGGACAACCCTTGCTCTGCTCTGACCCCTTCGGTGACATGTCACTGGAGGAGGGGCTCTCAGGCCTTCAGCACCCTGCCCCATCCTCCTCCCCAGATGCTGCATCCACTGGCA
>NW_005850320.1:0-222 GCF_000455745.1 Alligator sinensis
GTCATCCCAGTCAGGAGCTTGGGGGATCCTGTGGGGGAGGTTTGTGCAGGAGATCCCCCAAGGGAGGGAACTGGGAGAGCAGCTCTGCCTGGGAATACTGGCTAGTATGGGAGAGCCCCACCTGCTTCCTGAGGTGCTGGGGTGTGTGTGTAATAATGTCCAGTGCTGCTGCCCTGGAAGCCAGGCTCCAGGGAACCTGGAAAGGTCTGATGGACAGATCCT
>NW_005850321.1:0-222 GCF_000455745.1 Alligator sinensis
TCTATTCTATTTACATCTCTATTAGCACCCCTAATATGCTGTATCTCTACTCATTTATATTCCTATCTCTAAATATTCTTGTCTCTATCCTATCTCTACATATCTACTTAACTCTCTTATAGATTCATAACTGGTTTTCATTTATTTCTTATTTGCTTCTCTTTCTTGCGTTTTTCTTATTCATTCTCTTCTTCTGTCTCTGATCCTCTATGTCTTCTGCAG
>NW_005850322.1:0-222 GCF_000455745.1 Alligator sinensis
ACTGAGACTTTGACTGGTAGCCCTAATTTAGCTCATGACTCCAGCCAGGTGCCAGGAGAACAGCTTCCCCATTTATGCTCAGCTGTGGTAAAAGCCTCCAGGCCAGCTAGTGGTTCCTGGGAAAGATCTGTTCTGGTAAGTCTGTGCAGTCTGATACCCTGACCTTGCTACTTTTTTTCCCTGGACTCTGGTTTTTAGATTTTCCTTTAGATTTGGTAATTG
>NW_005850323.1:0-222 GCF_000455745.1 Alligator sinensis
TACCTGCCAACACTGGGGGAAGCTGTCCAGGCTCCAGAGCTGCAGCAGAGCAGGAAGGCATGGGAGTTGCCTGCCCCTTCAGTGGGGGAAGGGGCTGGGGGGTTCTTCAGGGGCAGCAGGAAGCTATGTGGGCAGCAGGGCTGGGGTGACAGGGGGCTGCAGGTTGGGAGTGAGGGACACCAGCAGGGTTATGGGGGCTGCAGGTTGGGAGTGAGGGGCACC
>NW_005850324.1:0-222 GCF_000455745.1 Alligator sinensis
GCTCCCATTGCTGCCGGTCCTGCACAACATCGTCCTGCAAGTAGTCTCGCACCTGATCCAGCAACTTCTCGGCCATGGACGGATTGGTCTGCTCGAGTGCATGAAACACCTCATGCCCGGCGATCGCCAGCTCCGGGCGCTTCATGCCTTCCTTCAGGTAAGCGACACCGCGATGGGCAACACCTTCGAATGTGTCATTTTCGGAAACGAAGTGGACTTTGA
>NW_005850325.1:0-222 GCF_000455745.1 Alligator sinensis
GACAAATGCTCTTTCACTTGTTGAATTAATCCATAATAATTTGGAATTCTAACTGCTTTCACTGGCTGTGATCATTCAGATTAGACAGAGTGTTTTCCTGCTGTTTCTGCTGCTGTTACACCAGAAACCCCAGGCTTGGACAGGGATGCAAAGATGATCAGCAGAGCAGCCTCCGCTGGGTGCATTGCATTCTTCCACCTCCAACAAGTGGCACTGGGGCTG
>NW_005850326.1:0-222 GCF_000455745.1 Alligator sinensis
GTTAATTTGTCCATCCTTGACCTTGGATCCAACTCCGTCATCGGCCCTACCTCCATGGCCAATTTCCTCTCAAACACCAGGACGATTTCCGATGCTGGATGCGTCCCAGGTCACTCTATTATTCCGCTTTGGTTCAGCCAATGTTGCCTTCCTTACCATCATGGCATAAGACCAGTACGTTCCCATCTGCCAACCACTGCATTATGAGATAATAATGAACAG
>NW_005850327.1:0-222 GCF_000455745.1 Alligator sinensis
ACAAAAATAAAGGGGACAGAGCAGACTGCAACAACTACCAAAGGATATCTCTGGTGAGTGTGGTCAGCAGTGTGCCTGCAAGGGTCCTGCTGACTAAGTCCTTGCTGAGAGAGTTTACCCTGAGAGCCAGCTGGACACTCCACAACTGATCTGTCCTTCACACAGCATTTGTTGCAAGAAAAAAAGCCGTGAACAGGCACCTCTCTATGTAGCATTTGTTGA
>NW_005850328.1:0-222 GCF_000455745.1 Alligator sinensis
GCCTCTGTCAACCCCAGGCGGATCATGACAAGCAAGGGAACCCCGGGTCCAGGCGCTGTGTGCCTGTGCGTGAATCTGACACTGGTACAGAATGAATGACCACTTCTCTGCTTTAAGGTGGCTCTGTTAGACCCCGACTCCATACGGCACCCAATGACTAGAGAAACGATAGCCCATTTGCCGGGTGCCATTTGCTCATGGATCCTGGTACTCATTAGCCAG
>NW_005850329.1:0-222 GCF_000455745.1 Alligator sinensis
CATCTGCAGGACCCCTGGCATCTCTCATGAGGGGCACGGGCTCCCTTTCTCCTGCTGTGTAGCCCCCGCAGCCCCTGCTGCTGCAGGAACAGTCTTATGCCGTGACCCTCAGCTGCAAGGAAAGCTTCCTCCCCATCCCATATGCACAGGGCTCACCTCACCCCTCTCCCACTGGCAGAGCCTGGCACACAACGGGCTGCTCCGAGTGATGGGGCGGATACC
>NW_005850330.1:0-222 GCF_000455745.1 Alligator sinensis
CGTGGGGCAGGGGGCGGTGCCGAGAACCCAGTTCTGCACTGTGCATGTGCACCCTTGGGCTCTTAGGGCGGGACCTGGGGGGGCGGGGCAGCTGCTTTCAGCGAGGATTGACTGAGAGGAAAGCCGGCCGGTCGTGCCTATTGGACTGATGAATCCCCTCCCCTTCCACTGAGCCCTTAAACACGCGGCGACCCTCACCAACCTCATCACCAGCAGCAAACT
>NW_005850331.1:0-221 GCF_000455745.1 Alligator sinensis
TTCTCTGTGTATATCTGGATGCTGCTGTGGGATGCCCCACCAGAGACACTGCTCTAATGTGTGTGCTTGGGAGGAGTAGGGATGTGCCTATGCATTGCCTATTCACTTCCCTCTAGCAAAGAACTGCACGTGTAAGACCATACACTTGCTCTTGCTCCAGCACATTATAAAATGCCCATACCTCACTCTAGCAGGTGGCACAGAAATAGATGCACACAAAT
>NW_005850332.1:0-221 GCF_000455745.1 Alligator sinensis
CAGCACTCACATGGACAATCCTGGTGTTTCCAGTTTAGGACACCAACAACCACTCTGGGCTTGTCTGCACAGGGAATCTGAACAGAATAACTATATGCAATACTTCTTGCAGAACAGGTCTCCATATAGACTCTGCTCTGCTATAAAAGTAGTCTAAAATCACTGATGTGCTCACAAAGCACATGAATTATTGCCTAATAAAGTAACTTTTATTCTAGACT
>NW_005850333.1:0-221 GCF_000455745.1 Alligator sinensis
AAATCAAAAGGGAAGATCTACTGGCTTTATCTCTCCTGGTGGGAATGCCCCTATCACATAGGAACTAGAGCATAACACTGAGGTGGCCATGGGTGTAAGCGGAGGCCTGACCTCATCAGCTGGGTCTCAGTTGGACTCTCCCACGTTCCTATTCACTTGCTGTAGCTAATGTGGGGAAGATCCAGACATCTGGCCTTTCTCTTTGCAGCAAATGAGGCTGG
>NW_005850334.1:0-221 GCF_000455745.1 Alligator sinensis
GATCAGGGATGAACTTGCCTTGAGCAGGGGGTTGTATTAAATAACCTTGTGAGGTTCCTTTCATCTGTAATTTCCTGTGATCCTATGATACTATCTGGGGTGAAAGTCTTCAAGTGATGGGGTGTGCAATGGTTCCAAAGGTGAATTACATTTGCTTAACTTCAATTCTACTGAGAATTTGTCTAGGTTGTTGGCCATGTGTAGATGAAATGAGAGGCATG
>NW_005850335.1:0-221 GCF_000455745.1 Alligator sinensis
GTTTCCTGTTGCACTTTTCCCACATCCAGTTTTACCAACGAGAACAATCCTCAGCTCAGATTTCCTGGGGCACTGGCGGTTGGAGCCTGGGCCTGTGGGGAGAAAGGGTCACCGGGTCACCATAAAGGCAGTCAAGTAACAGTAGCTGCTTCTGAGGTTTCTGCTTCTGTTCCTCGAGATGCTGTGAGGGCTTAGCTCACTGGCCTGGGGGTGCTGGACAT
>NW_005850336.1:0-221 GCF_000455745.1 Alligator sinensis
CCCGGGCAGGGGGCAGTTCGGGGGGCCGGGGCCCACTGCAGACCCCCCGCAGAAGCACGAGAAGCCCAAGTACCTGCTGTGCGTGGCCTTCACCGAGAACGGGGACGTGGTGACCGGGGACTCCGGGGGCAACCTCTACATCTGGGGCAAAGGTCAGTCCGGGGGATGGGGGGCAGGGCCCCGATCCCGGCCGCCGGGACCGGCCCCAGCCCGGGTCCGCA
>NW_005850337.1:0-221 GCF_000455745.1 Alligator sinensis
ACCAATCGGGAAGATGGCTTATCCTGTCCCTTAGGGTGACAATATTACTCGGGAGTTTGTACTCAAGAGTTCAAAGAAAGGTCGGATTGTCTCCCCGGTGAAAGATCCTGGTGGAAAAGTGAAGATCGGGGCTTTGTTACCAGCATCATAAAACGCCACCAATCCCCTTTCATAGTCCAAATAAATCCGAATCCTTGTGGGAATCCCATGCGCGTGCAGAG
>NW_005850338.1:0-221 GCF_000455745.1 Alligator sinensis
GAACCAATATCTTCTGGGTATTTTCACATGTTCTGCCCAGCTTTAGGCAGCCCTGTGTTCATTCAGAGAAGTTCTGAATATCTACTGAAGTCAGTGGACTCCCGCACATGTCTGTGGGCTTGCTGTCTGGCCCAACTATCTGAAAGGAGGCCTGGCTCTCCAGTGGAGGCACAGGAGCCCTCTCGGGAATAGTAAGGATTTTGCAGGCAGAGGCTCTAGGC
>NW_005850339.1:0-221 GCF_000455745.1 Alligator sinensis
AAGGGAGCAAGGGGCAGGGCTCCATCTACTCCTGGTGGGGTCCACTGACCCGCACAGATGGAGGTAGGAGAGGCAGCTGAGTCCAGCGTGGGAGCTGCAGGCACGTGGACCGCTATAGCGGCGGCAGCATTCTGCGGGCCCAGCGTTGCAGCTGGAAACCACACGCAATGGCATGGAGGTGGCCAGCCCGGCCAGGCACCTCGGCAGAGCGCAGCTCCCAG
>NW_005850340.1:0-221 GCF_000455745.1 Alligator sinensis
CCAAGTGATTAATGAAGAAATTAAACAATACGGGTCCTAGGAGAGATTCCTGGGGAACCGCACTGAGTGCCTCCTCCCAACTAGCCATTGATGACTACTCAAAGACTAAACATCAATCTATCCAGTTTTGTACCCACCTTAAAACACTTTTTTTTCCTAGTCTATATTTCTTTAGTTCGTTGATGAGAAGGTTGTGAGAGACACTGTCAAAAGTCTTACTA
>NW_005850341.1:0-221 GCF_000455745.1 Alligator sinensis
TTGTACACAGACATGGGCCTTGTCCAAAATTTAAAAAAATGAGTAGTGATTTTGAGTGACTAGCTTGGGAAACCTTAAAGGCACTTGCTTCTAGAGAGGAGGTGCTGGACACTTGCTAAATATTTGGGTCTCTTAAAGGTATCTCAGTTGGGATTTCTATAATCACTGATGACTTTTATAATAATCTTGGGGCATGACTATGAAGCCATGGGCTGCTTGGG
>NW_005850342.1:0-221 GCF_000455745.1 Alligator sinensis
CCACTTCTGGACACTGGGTAGGATAATCCACAAGTACTTGGATAAAGTGGGAACTGCTGGTACTGGGTGCCCACCTAAAGTAATGGAACCAACAAGCTCAAAGCCATGTGTGTAGGGCCACCAGCAGGGACTCAGGACAGGGAACAAAGCACAGTAAAGTTTAATGTTGTGTTAAATCATGATCCAGAATAGCTGGTGAATAACCTTTTCTGGGTCGCAAC
>NW_005850343.1:0-221 GCF_000455745.1 Alligator sinensis
CCATCACCCTGCATTGCCCCTCCCTGGCTCACAATTTGGAAGACGGAGTGCTGCAGAAATCAGTGAGCCCACCACCGCAGACACCTGAAACTGCCTATTCTTACCTAGGAGTGCACATGCTCAGTGCACCAGGGGCTCACTCTTCCCTGGGCCTGACCCTACTACTAAGGTCATGGGTAGTCTCCCCCATAAAAAGGGTAGTGAAGACAGACCCAGTGGCA
>NW_005850344.1:0-221 GCF_000455745.1 Alligator sinensis
GTATGTAATGGGAGTAAGATTTATTTACACTAGCTCCAGAAATGGTGCCATTGACTGTAGTAAACCGGTAGATTATTTGCACCAGCTTGATATTGGGCTCCATCAACTCCAAAGAGATAATGGAAATTTTTCACTACATAGAGTTCTGATTCTGTCTGTCTGCGTGTCTTCAAAATACAGGTATTTTGCAGTGAAGGAAATAAAGAAGCAAATAAACAAGC
>NW_005850345.1:0-221 GCF_000455745.1 Alligator sinensis
GGGGCCTGTGGCTTGCCAGTGAGGGGCAACAAAATGGGCAGGGGCTGGGCCACCCTTCAGGCCGGCTAAGTAAACACTTCTTTGAAAGCTGTCATTCATGACGGGCAATTGGCTACTGGAAAGATACAGTTCTAGTATCTAAGAAGTGGTCGTATTTTATCCCCATGTGCAACGATAAATGTTGAGTTACTAAACATCCATGTTCACACACTTCCCTGTTC
>NW_005850346.1:0-221 GCF_000455745.1 Alligator sinensis
CCCCTCCGTGTCCCGGGCCAGCGCTGCTGCGCTTGAAGGCCGACGCCACCGGCCACTGCGCCACGTTCTCCCGCACCATCCAGCCCGTCTGCCTTCCCGAGGCCCCGGAGCCGGAGGAGCCCGGGCAGCTCTGCACCGTGGCCGGCTGGGGACACCTCTATGAAGGTAAGAGCGGGACAGGGCCCAGCCCAGCCCCGGCCTGCCCCGCGCCCCGGCCCGCG
>NW_005850347.1:0-221 GCF_000455745.1 Alligator sinensis
TGTTTCCTCTCTTCACAGTGTGAAGTCAGAATTGCCAATGCTCCAGTGATTAAGACACAGGCTGCCCTCTCTTGGACACCGTGTCGAAGTTCATTATCATCTGGTGTGACACTAACACTAAGGATAACCAACTCTTCAAACATGTACCTAGTCTAACAGGAGTGGTTAAGTGATGTGTTAATGAAAATGTGTGGGTTTATTCATTCACATGCCTGATTGAT
>NW_005850348.1:0-221 GCF_000455745.1 Alligator sinensis
AAGAAAGGAATGTATACTGCTTATTGATTTAAAAGCTGTTTTAGCTCATTAAAACCTGAATCTTTATTGGAGCTTTGCACCAAGTTGCTACACTAATATGACTGTGGTCCAAATTTCTCTACTAGTGAAAAGGCCTCAAAAATTCTCTAATGATCAGAAATAGAGAGGAGTTCTGTACACACGCACACACATACCCCCCCCCCCCCCCACACACCCCCCCC
>NW_005850349.1:0-221 GCF_000455745.1 Alligator sinensis
CCTGTCTCAACCCCCACATAGGGGTCTCAACCAAGGGATCCCAGCACCCTGGGGTGCCCTGGGAGGCTTTTGCCTGTCTCAGCCCCCACATAGGGGTCTCATCCGAGAGCTCCCAGGACCCTGGGGTGCTTTGGGGGGAGGGTTGCTTGGCTCAACCCCCCTATAGGGGTCTCAACTAGGAGCTCCCAAGACCCTGGGGTGCCTTGGGGGGCTTTTGCCTG
>NW_005850350.1:0-221 GCF_000455745.1 Alligator sinensis
CAGCAGACTCTCTCAGCAAAGCCTGCCAGGAATCACACAGGCCCCAAACCCCAGACACGACTTCCCCGGGGCCACACCTCACAGGCCTGGGGGAGCAGCGCAGGCTGCCCCGCTTCTTCGGCAGAGCGGAAATCACCTTTTATAGGAAATGACCCAAATACTGGGTGCTAGCAATGCATGCACCCGTGGAACGAACATGCAACATGCTCACACACGCCTCC
>NW_005850351.1:0-221 GCF_000455745.1 Alligator sinensis
TCTTCAGTTCCACCTTTGTCATTTTACCATATATTGAACTCATTACTATAGTGACCAAGCTCTTGCCTTTTCACCGAATGGCTTTCCTTTATTTTTCTTTCCATCTGGCCTGCTGCAACAATACTTGCAGTGTACTATGCTTAAGATAAGTTATTCAGCGTACGGTATATAGCTTTCTACACCTGATACTTTGCTTTAAAAAAATTCCTGCTGATTTCATT
>NW_005850352.1:0-221 GCF_000455745.1 Alligator sinensis
CCAGGGGCTGTAACCAAATCCTCCACTAGCAGCTCTCACTACTATCCACCAGCTCCTGGCCTTTCATGATTGCACTAGAGAAACTCCAATGCCCACCCCACGGATGGAGGGAAAAATACTACCCTGTGTTTTCAGGACTTGCACAAGGTCTGTCAAGAACCTGCAAGTGCCGGGAGAATTATGGTCTTCCATTCTCACTGGCCTGTGACCATCCCCATCCT
>NW_005850353.1:0-221 GCF_000455745.1 Alligator sinensis
GGCAGTATTTCCCCACGAGGTTCTCCTCCTAGTTGCTGCTGCGGACGCTGATGAGCAAGCCCTGTTTTCAGCCGTTCATGAGATGCTTTCAGTTTCTTCCAGATGCTATCAAATCGCAGAGACAACAGCCTACAGAGAAGGATAGAGCAACACTCCCAATACATTTCAGGTGTGGTAGTTTTTAATAACCAGAAACCACAGGCAGTTGTTCCTGGAAAGGC
>NW_005850354.1:0-221 GCF_000455745.1 Alligator sinensis
CACACACACACACATTCCCTGTGATGTCACCATGGGGCTGGGGGGGGCAGCCCCACCCCCCAGCTAATAACATCATCACCCTTCCCTATGACCTACGAGGTCGGGGGTTCCTTAGCCAGCCCCTAAAAAAAGCAGACATGGGACGGGTGTGGCAGTGACCTGTATTCACGTGGCCAGCTCCAAGCCTTGACCCCTATATACAAGCCCCACCCCCATGTGTC
>NW_005850355.1:0-221 GCF_000455745.1 Alligator sinensis
TGTCCGCCATCGTCTCTGCAGGAGGCGGCACTGGTCGATCCGGAAGAAATATTTCTAGCTCAGGTTCATCCCACCAGCCCGATTTCCTACCGAGTCGCTTTAGATGTCACAAGTTGAATTGTGTCGATATGTTCTGTGACATTCTCAAAAGGGGGAGACGAGACAGCCGCTCTCCTGCTTCTGCTTCTTCTTCCTAGTGACAGTGTTTTCCTGCCGGAGAG
>NW_005850356.1:0-221 GCF_000455745.1 Alligator sinensis
TGGATTGTAATGTCTAGGGCCAGCATACCTTTAGTGGAGAGAATAAAGTCCCAGGACTGCTTCCCCATGTTTCTGGGACAAAATCAGGTTTGCTAACTCATCAGACAGAATTAAGGCATTTATTTTCTCAAGAGTTTGTCTGCAGTGTTGCTAGCTGGGCTTGTAAAAAGCTGTATGCTGCCACAAGACTTTCAGTGCATTCTGATTTGTTACATAATGAT
>NW_005850357.1:0-221 GCF_000455745.1 Alligator sinensis
GCAGGAAGCAATGGTACCAGACCTGGAGGTACTGAAATAGCAAGCCAGAATACTCTGGAGCATCGTACGGCCACACACCAGGTCTGTGTTTTACAGAGGCAAATGTCGTATGAGAGAGGACTCCAAAAGTGAGTATAAACAACTATCTTAGGCTCCAGGAGAATCATTTATGGGACATGCAAGCACACCAAACGGGTCACAAGAGCTCCCCAGCCTCGAGC
>NW_005850358.1:0-221 GCF_000455745.1 Alligator sinensis
GCTTTTTGATAGCATTACTAATAAGAATATACATGATGAGACCGGTTGTTCCTCCTGGTAAAGGTTTGGATATGTGGTCCTCGTGGGGGGGGGGCAGTATAAAGGAGCTTTCGAAGTTTTCAGTCATGGTAAGTCTTTTGAGGTACTTAGAGGAATAATTACATCCTAAGTATACTCAATCAATAATTCTGTTTACACTCTAATTAAACTCAATTAATTCT
>NW_005850359.1:0-221 GCF_000455745.1 Alligator sinensis
GAAAGGTATTTATTTTTTAAATGACCTTGTTAGGGACAGTTGCATGTGAATTTCTGCTAAATTTCTGTCATGTTAATATGGTGTGTCAGTCTTTTTGAATTGAGAGAAACTCGATTTTTAACAATTTTAAAAGCAGGAAAAATGCATTTAAATGATACTGTGGAGGAGGAGGAAATGTCAGACCTTCCTGTGGGGTGAGATGCATCTCATCTTTATTTTAA
>NW_005850360.1:0-221 GCF_000455745.1 Alligator sinensis
TTGTACCTGCAGATCCCCAACCAAGTCATCCCCTGTGGCCCGTACCAAGTCTAGTAAGGCATTTCCCCTACCGGGAACATGTACCTCCTGCGATAGGTGAAAGTCCTTTAAGGAGGTTAGAAACTTTTGTGAGCGGGCAGACCTGGCTGCCTGTTTCTGTCAGTAGATGCCTGGAAAGTTTAAGTCACCTATGACGACCAGGTCCTTTGAGCGCACTGCCT
>NW_005850361.1:0-221 GCF_000455745.1 Alligator sinensis
GAGGATCAGACAGTCACTCCTTTTCCCCACCCCCTACTTTCTTTCTGGTGGAGCCTGCCCACAACAACCGGTGGGGGGGGGGGGTGGTGCAGGCATCCAGACTTGGAAGTAGGAGAAAACCTGACATTTACTGAGGGGTGCCTCCAGTCAAAGAGGTGGAGAACCACAGCTTTGCCATCTCAGGGGCAACAGCTAAAATTTGGGGGCACCAAAATGAAGAA
>NW_005850362.1:0-220 GCF_000455745.1 Alligator sinensis
TATTGCAGTAGCACTAAATAGTGAATTTAGATTTCTTTTTATTTACCTTCTGGTAGTAAAGCTGTTGGGTAGTTTTATATTCAGTCCTTTCTCCCTGACCATGAGGGCTGAAATTTACTTTAATTTTAAATGCAAGCTCAGTTTTCTCACATAATCCCATGAATGCTAAGACTTTAAGAAAAAAATTAAATACATTTCAGCAACAATTTGTTGTAAAGAC
>NW_005850363.1:0-220 GCF_000455745.1 Alligator sinensis
TTGGCAAAAGCGCACCGGGCACGAACTCACTATCTTTGCAGACAACACATGTGAAATTGCTGGGTTTATCTTGGGATTCAAATTCACACACCCAACAGCACTCACCATGCAATGCACCTGACAGGATTTGCATTGTTGTCATCAGCAGTCTCTCAATTCAAGGATGATCTCAGCCACAGCTCATTGATTCGTTGATTCATAGATTGTTAGGTGCTGGAAG
>NW_005850364.1:0-220 GCF_000455745.1 Alligator sinensis
CCCAGGCACCATCACTTTAAAAAGAAAAAAACAAAACAAAAAAAAAAGCCTCTACTTAACTTAGAAGCAGGGGGGGCTCTGGGGCCTCCTGGCAGCACAGGGCAGGAGGAGCCGGGCTGGGGATGTCCCTCTGCCCCATGCTGTGTGGGCGGGGCCCCAGTGATAGAGACAGCAGCTGAAGTGCTGGTAAGTGCTGGGGGGGTTGGGGGAGGGTTCTGTT
>NW_005850365.1:0-220 GCF_000455745.1 Alligator sinensis
GAAGAATTTTTCCAACTATTTTATTTGGTCTCACCAAATATGATAAGGGTTTACAAAATATGACATGGTGAAGAGAAAGTAGATAGACATTTGTTGTTTACTCTCTTTCACAAGACAAGAACTAGGGCTCATGAAATGAAACTAGTAGGTAATCAGTTTTAAACTAAAAAAAAGGAAGTTTCTTTTTTTACACAGCATGTAATTAAAGTGTAGAACTCAT
>NW_005850366.1:0-220 GCF_000455745.1 Alligator sinensis
AAGTCCCTTAGGCACCACTGAAGATCCCCCCTGTTTGGTGCCAGGTACAGCATGCAGAAGCCCCCAGTGAAGCCTACATGGCTCAGTCCTGCCAGGGTCCACTTGGGCCCCTGGATGGCTCCAGGGTCAGGAAAGCAGGGTAGTTGCATCTCCTTCCCCCACGCTGAGCCCTGGGCAGGGCTCGGACCCGCTGTCCTTGCTTTGCACTGACCAGGCTGGC
>NW_005850367.1:0-220 GCF_000455745.1 Alligator sinensis
GCAGAGCCCCCCACATGCTGTGGGGCAGTGGAGATCACTCCCCACTGGCAGGAGCGGTGAGTCCAGGGTTTTTTGAGGGTTTTTTTCTTTCTTAAAGGGCTGGAGCTGGCCCGGGTGGACCACCCATGGGGTGGGAGGGCTGGGGGAACAAGGAGGGGAGATGGGGGGGCTCATGCAGAGCCCCCCATGTAGTGGGGGGCAGTGCAGGGCTGCAGAGATC
>NW_005850368.1:0-220 GCF_000455745.1 Alligator sinensis
CAGCTCCAACTGCTGGCTGGCTGAGTGGGGCCCCACCCACACAGTGCTAGGCAGGGTGACAGCCCCAGTGTCCCCAGCCCAGGCCCTGCTGGCCCTGCACTGTCCTGTGCTGCCTGGGGGGCTCTGCCAGGAGGCCCTGGAGCTCCCCCCACCCCTGCTTCTCAGGTAAGCAGAGGCTTTTTTCTTCCATTTTTTTTCTGTTTTTTTCTGGGTTTTTTTT
>NW_005850369.1:0-220 GCF_000455745.1 Alligator sinensis
CAGACAGGCAGCTGAAGATAAAGTAGCACCTACATAGCCCCCTTCTACAGAGCAGTGCCTGGTGAGCGCGAAGCCCCTTCCTCTCTCCCCCACCCCGGTGCCGTGGGCTCTGTGCAGAGCTGCCCCTGGGCAGGCGGCATCACCCAGCCCCACGCTGCCTCCCCACAGCTGCAGGGTGGTGCCGGGAGGCTGGGCCTCGCTCCTGTCTGGGGAGTCACAA
>NW_005850370.1:0-220 GCF_000455745.1 Alligator sinensis
AGCCCCAGGTTGGGCAGCCCACGCACGGGGACCCTTCAGGCCTCTGCACTGACCGTGGGACTGAGAAGAGCCATCCAGAGCTGGGGAGAGCCACGGTGTAGGGGCAGCAAGCACTCACCTGCACTGGGTCAGGGGGTCCAATCCACACGCCCCAATTAGGGGGATGACTCGAGGCGTATCCTGCGAGGACTTTTGTTTCCGCATGGCTGAGAACGGAGGC
>NW_005850371.1:0-220 GCF_000455745.1 Alligator sinensis
TGAAGTTATAGAGTGTACCAGGTTCTAAACCTGTAATTACAGCTCCCGTGATTTGGGGTTTCTCAGGCCAGAAAGTTAAATTTCCATCTTTGAAAAACTGTATCTCATAGGTATACTTATCAGCAGCTGCATCATTGTTCTTCCAAGTTAAATTCACTTGATCTGTGCTGATATGTATGGCCTGGACAGCAAAAACTGGACTGGGCTCTGTTTAAGGAAA
>NW_005850372.1:0-220 GCF_000455745.1 Alligator sinensis
GCAGGAGCAGCTTCCAACAGCAAAGGCCTGGGTTTGATGTAACCATGACCCAGCCTCAAGCCAGACCCTGGCCCCTGCATCCCAGCTCACCCCAGCTGTGGACAGTGTCCCTGGTGTCCCGTGGGTCATGGCAGAGATGCAGTGCTGGTAACTGCTTCTGTCTTCGGCTGCCTCCTCAGCTCTTTGAGGCTTTGGTGGTCACTGTATGATCTAGAAAACA
>NW_005850373.1:0-220 GCF_000455745.1 Alligator sinensis
GTCATTTTGAATCCTAATGCTCTCCACCAAAATGTCTGCTACCTCAGCCAACTTGATGTCCTACCCCACACTCTAGGGTGTGTGTGGTCAACCTCTGGCACACCTGCTACAAGTGGCGCACACAGCCTCTATGTGTGGCATGTGGTAGATTGAGAAGGGGACATGCAGCACAGTGACAGATCAGGGAGGGAGCATAGGGCGGTGAGTGCAAAGCAGAAGG
>NW_005850374.1:0-220 GCF_000455745.1 Alligator sinensis
CTGGCCTCATGCCATATGCAACCTGTGCCAGACAGGGTCCAGAAGGAGCATCAAGGGATCAGAAATTTAGTCATAGCCCTGATTTCTCTTGATCCAGAGAGTTGCATGAGAATTGTCACATTCCACCAGAGCCTGTGACAATATGGCTAAGCACAGACATTCAGAACAGAAAGCCTGAGGTAAAACCACTCTAAGTTACTCAGTTTTCTGTAAGTGGCAT
>NW_005850375.1:0-220 GCF_000455745.1 Alligator sinensis
ATCAGCCCTTCAGGGAAGCTGCACATGGAGATGCAGAGCTTGCTCAGGCTGATAGCACACCACTCCAGGTCTACAAACCACTGGCTGTGCTCCTGCAGGTCCCCGTTGCTCCCCAGGAGCGCACACTGCCACCAGGAGCTGGCCCCAGAGCAAGCAGGCAACAGCAGGGGAGCCAGCTCCATGCTCCTGCTGTGGCAGCCACTGCCTTCTGTTGGGGGCA
>NW_005850376.1:0-220 GCF_000455745.1 Alligator sinensis
GGACCGTCAACGGACCTACAACCGAGTGGCAGTGGCCAGCCATATCTGGACAGCCGTCTGCTGTGACAATGCCAACAACAACCTCAAGTTCTCCTTTGCCATCCTGGCAGAGAACAAGGAGGAATCCAAGCTACGCTTCTTCTCTGTGAAGCAATTAAACAAGAAGCTGCAGGAAATGTACAGTACTCAGAACATCAGGGTCCTGGCAGATGACTGCAAT
>NW_005850377.1:0-220 GCF_000455745.1 Alligator sinensis
GGGGCTCCACCCGCTCGGCCTGGGCTGATGAGCAGCCCCCCATGGGTGGATGTCCAAACCCAGCCGAGCACCTGGGGAGGGGCTGGAGCTGGAGCTCGGGGGGCAGCACCTCTGCCCGGTGCTGTCCCCATGGCTCCCCATGATGCTGGGGCAGTGCAGGTGGCAGGACAGGAGGAGCTGCTAGGGGCCGAGGGCTGAGCAGCACGGGGCACTGTGGCAC
>NW_005850378.1:0-220 GCF_000455745.1 Alligator sinensis
GCAGAGGAGAAGGAATGTGAGGCAGGAAGCACAGAACCACTGTTGCTGGAGTGTGTGCAGTGCAGAGGATGCCTCTCTCGCTCTCTGCAAGCTCCCACCATAGCAGGGAAGGAGCAGACGCTCCCACTGAGAAAGTGCTACATGTCAGACATGTCCTGGCTTGTAACCACATCTCCTTCCAGCCTCGCTCCCCTCTGCCTGTTGGCACTTCACATGCCTG
>NW_005850379.1:0-220 GCF_000455745.1 Alligator sinensis
CTGCATGACAGCTTTCAAAAGAATAAAAAGAATCATGAATGGCCATATATTAAGAATACAGACATGCTATCATGTTTCCCTTCTTTTATTGCCCTGGGAGAACAATGAAAGGGAGAATGTTTCAATCCCTGTTCACCAGCAGATCTTCTCTTGAATTAATATATTTGGGCTTTCCCAGAACATCAGCACAGCTCCCAGAATCCTTAAGCCAAAGTTAAAT
>NW_005850380.1:0-220 GCF_000455745.1 Alligator sinensis
CTCTGCAGGTCCGTGTCCAACAGGCTCCCTCTGGGTTGGGCCTGGCCTTTGTCGAACCATGCGACCCTCTTGTCCCAGTGGTACCACGTCACCTGCAGGGAGCCCAGGGCCACGGGCCGCCCGACATCGAAGCGGCACGGCAGCACGGCCCTGGAGCCCAGCAGGGCCTGGAAGGAGGGTGCTGTGAGCACCTGCAGCTGGGAGCCCGCACGGGGGGGGG
>NW_005850381.1:0-220 GCF_000455745.1 Alligator sinensis
TCAGGAGCAGATTTGCTGCTCATGGCAGCAACCTACTCCCACCCCCGCTGGCTCTGCACCAGCCTCCTGCAGCAGCCGGGGGAGATCTAGGCTGGTAGGTACTAGCCCAGAGGCTGGTAGGGAGCACTGAGACAGGAGACAGCTACCTCCTGGTAGGGACTGGGCCACTGCTCCCTGCCCCCGGGGAGGTGCCTGCTGCCAGGGCAGAGACAATGTCCCC
>NW_005850382.1:0-220 GCF_000455745.1 Alligator sinensis
TTAAAATTAGGATAAAAATGGTAAAGACTGGGGGCCACAGGGAGGCCAGCAATCCAAAACTTATGCAGACATAAAATATCTGAGATAGGAAGGGCATTTCCAAACTGATACCTGTGAGCATTATTTCTTGTCAAAAACAGTGGTGTGAAATTAGGTTATGCAAAACTGATGACTGATGGCCTTGTGATGAAATAAATAAAATGAGTGAACTGAAATGACC
>NW_005850383.1:0-220 GCF_000455745.1 Alligator sinensis
GTGCCCCGGGCCCCACTCCCCTCCTGGAACTGGGGGGGGAACCCAGAGCCCCCCCCGCCTCAACCCCCAGCCCCGAGAGCTGGAGGGACCCCAGGTGTCCGGGCACCCCCCAGGGCAGGGTTGCGTCCCAGCACCCAGACTGCCCCACCCAGGGTGTGGCGGGAGGGTGCGGCGCAGAGGCCCAGGCAGGGAAGGGTTAATGGGGGGGTGCCCTCCTTGG
>NW_005850384.1:0-220 GCF_000455745.1 Alligator sinensis
GCCCTGCAGGAGGGCAGCGCTGGCTCGCAGGCAGGGCGGTCTCACCGACCCCGTCTGCAGACGCTTCCCTTCGTTCAAGAGAAAATGCGGCGAAAAGCCGGCTGCGGGCCGGTAGGAAGTGCGGGCGGGCACGTCAGTGCTACTGCGGCGTCGGCGCCACGCGGCCCGGGGCCCGGGGCAGAGCTGCGCCACGGAGCTGCCCGGGCTGGCTGCGAGCTGC
>NW_005850385.1:0-220 GCF_000455745.1 Alligator sinensis
AAAAAAGCTTCAGCCATCAGCTGGCAGAAACGAGGTAAATGAGCAATTCAGAGAGACACCGGCATGCTGCTCAGCAGAAAGTAGACAGTAACCATGTGAAAGCAAGTCCTCGCTAGCAATGGTAATACACACAGTAATTGAGAAATTGGTTGAAAGTCCAGTGTACAGGCAGTCCTCGACTTCCAACGTGTTGAGTTACAACGTTTTGCACTTACAATGT
>NW_005850386.1:0-220 GCF_000455745.1 Alligator sinensis
CTCACTGACAAGCCTCCTGAGCTTGTCAAAACTGGCTTTCTTGTTCTTCTCCTCAGCTGGTCTCAGCATGACCTGTAAGCAGCAGGACTCAGAGTCCCCATCCAGTCCCTTTGAGGTCGTTGCTTCTCTGAAACCACATTTGAGAAGACGGAGAAGGCAGGAGAAAGCCCTAAACATTGTAGTCCCACGGTATATGACTACTTTATGTTCAGTGTCATTT
>NW_005850387.1:0-220 GCF_000455745.1 Alligator sinensis
TTTCAGTCACATCAAGCTAACCATTGCATGTCTCTCTAGGGAAAGTTGGGACCCCGTTTACCGTTCCCTACTCTACAACTAAGTTTGCCTTGGATGGGTTTTTCAGCTCCTTGAGGCAGATGCTGGTTGTTGAGAATGCCAATGTTTCCATCACGCTCTGTGTCCTGGGCTACATCAATACTGGTAAGGCAGGCACTATTATGTAGACCTTGCTGGGTAG
>NW_005850388.1:0-220 GCF_000455745.1 Alligator sinensis
GAGAGGTGAGTCCTGGGGGAGGAAGGGGAGGGAGGGAGCGCCTGTTCCCACATTAGGGCAGCTCTGCGCTGAGCGGTGTGAAGTGATGTTGGGGGGAGAGAAACCACCATGGGGACACGTGAGAGGGGCACGGGTCAGAGCAGCCGAGGGAGGTGTGGAGCCGTTCCCGTCATCGCCCGCAGGGAGACAGTGCAGAGCTGGGTGCTGGGGCAGGAGGCCC
>NW_005850389.1:0-220 GCF_000455745.1 Alligator sinensis
GGTACTATTACTTCAGAGTAAAGGAGTTTTGACATCTCAGCAAAACCTAGAAAAAATATAAAGACACAAAATGAGCAAGGACAGAGTAGTGGATTCAATGGAGGATCTGGCCTTCGTGGTCGCGGGAAATGTCCTTCCAGATTATACACATCTAACAATGATTTGTTCCGAAGTCACCGTCCTTGACTTCACCACAGAGCTGCATCCCTGTCTGCTCAAG
>NW_005850390.1:0-220 GCF_000455745.1 Alligator sinensis
CCCCCCCGGTATAAGTACACAGTGTGCAGCCCCCAGCCATTCCCTGCTTGGTTCAAGTGCCATGGAATACAAGGTTTATGTGTTGTCCAGCTTCTTAACCCCACGCATCTTCTCCCTGCAGCCCCCCTGCTGTTAGCCTCACTCTCAGGCATAAGGTGTCAGAGGGCCTAGGATCCCAATATCCATTAGGCTGGAAGCTGTCCCCCACTTCAGGACAGTT
>NW_005850391.1:0-220 GCF_000455745.1 Alligator sinensis
CACTTGTCCTGGTGGTACAAACCAGTTCCACCAGTTCAACACTTGCTGCTGATATCTGGGACAGTGCAGCGTATCCACAATTTTGAGGCAGATAGGACTCAGTCCAGCAGGATGCTTGCCCCCTCAAGAACAATTCAACAGCAGTGCTGGCTGCTGGGCTTTTGCAACACTTGAACCAGGACACCCAAACAAGGCAAAGCTAAGACACTTGGCTATGCCC
>NW_005850392.1:0-220 GCF_000455745.1 Alligator sinensis
TGTAGGAGCTGCCTAAAGGTGATGCAATATAAGTTGTGCTGAAAAGGAACAGAGATTATCAGTAGGGTTTCTTGAGGATCAGTCTTGAGAGTGATCGTCTTTACTATCTTCATTAGTGACCTTGTCCTGACAAGTAAATATGATCTTAAGCAATTCCCTGATAACATAACAAGGGAGGCACCATCATGAGGCAGAAGGACTCAACTATCAGGCAGCAGGA
>NW_005850393.1:0-219 GCF_000455745.1 Alligator sinensis
AAGCGCACGTGGGAGGAGGAGGAGTGCAGGTGCTTGTTCCCATGTCCATCACTTAAAAGGTGACCTACACTTTGAGAAAAATCCTTGTGAACACCTCACTTCTGGAAAGAAATGTCTGCATTGCTGGAAGCCCTATCAAAAGATGGTTTTCCCCATCCAGATGAGAAGCCCAGACTCTGTATGAAATATAATTTGATTAAAGCCTTGCCTTCCTGTAAA
>NW_005850394.1:0-219 GCF_000455745.1 Alligator sinensis
GGGGCAGATCAAGGCCCCCACAGGGAGGGAGACATGGGGCTGAGGCAGTGGCTGCCCAGCCTGGGTGGATCATGCGCAGAATGGAGCAGGGGCTCATCCAGGGGACACTGGGACAGGGAAGCGGCTCCTGCTGCAGCACACCACTTAGCCAGGAGCCGCTGGTCTGGCTTCTCATCTGGCACTTGCCTGCTTGTCCAGTGGCTCCCCCCCCCGCTCCCC
>NW_005850395.1:0-219 GCF_000455745.1 Alligator sinensis
TCATAACTGATTGATATGAATAATCACACTTAAAATAGCAAAAACAATTCTTTAAAATGTTATCATGTAGTTCTCGTAAGCCAAATTACTTGATTTTACAAAGAAGAAACGTGTATTGCATTAAATACTTAATTTCAAAGCCATTGGTTATACTTTTTGAGAAATCATGGTGCTCAAGTGAAGTCCCAAATAGTTAGAAAATGGCAAATATAGTGCCCA
>NW_005850396.1:0-219 GCF_000455745.1 Alligator sinensis
AAGGGGACATACCTTTGGGGTAAGGGACTCTTGTATAGGGAATGGGACCACCTTCTCCCCATGGAAATTGTGACTCGGGGTATCAGGAGACACGTGCTAGTGCCCCATGAATACTACATGAGGCTGCTGTTCTTGAAGACTAGCCTCCTTAGTAGGGCTCCTGGGTCTACAGAGCACAGAACACAGGTTGCTACTAACTGTTTACTAGCTTGAATTTCT
>NW_005850397.1:0-219 GCF_000455745.1 Alligator sinensis
AATTTGAACCCTGTCAATCTGTAGTCAGTCATGGGGGCGCCCCCCTCCAGCCTTTACCCTCTCTTTATAAATATGGCTTATTCTAATAATCTACTACCAGTTCTCTGATTGCCTGTGTTCAAATTTCATTGTTTCATGGGAGCTTTTGAAGCTGAACTGAACCAGTTCTGTTGTGGACTTGGATGATTTCAATTGGTTGGGATTTATGTTCCTATGAAA
>NW_005850398.1:0-219 GCF_000455745.1 Alligator sinensis
TTTTTTTTTTTTTGGTTGAAATTTGAACAGAAACAAAAGGTTCTTGTCTCGAAAAAGTTCTTTGACCCCCAGTGCTTGTTCCCTTCTCAAGGGGGCCAGCGTGTGCACGCTTACCACCAAAGTTAATACAGATACGCTCGGCCGAGACAAGGGAGGCATTCTGGGTTTCCATGGGTGGAGATGAGATCAGGGGCTGGCCCAGAGCCATCAACCTCCAGG
>NW_005850399.1:0-219 GCF_000455745.1 Alligator sinensis
TGCATTATTTTGATGTAATAAAGAAAAATTATTACATCATCCTGATTTTCTAAGGTTTGGATGAGTGATATTATGGACATGTGAGTCAGAATAGATTATTCCTTTTCCTCTGGTAGTTTTTTAGTTTGTTTAGAGTACATATCCATACTGATTGTTTTCTCTAAGGGCTCAATATAGTTGCCTTGAAATAAAAGGGAATTTTCCCACTGAACTTAATGA
>NW_005850400.1:0-219 GCF_000455745.1 Alligator sinensis
ATTATTCAATGGGAAAACAGTGTCCATCTGTTTCTAATAATTATCATTTAATTATCTCTTTTTGTGCATAGATATAGATAACTGGGCAGATATGCCCACCACAGTATGGCAGTGTGCAATCCAGACCAACACCACTGAAGTAAGTAACGTCCCTAAAGATTTAAATCATCTCAAATACAATTAGACTGTCTTTCCTTACAAGTTTATACTATACTCTTT
>NW_005850401.1:0-219 GCF_000455745.1 Alligator sinensis
TAGCCAGTACCAAGACACAGTGCATCCGAGTTCCCTTCCCAAGAGCAGCCCCCGGCCTCTGCCTCTGTTCAACATCACGGGGTGCCTCCAGCCCAGGTCTCTGCACTGCACAGATCCCCCTGAATGCAGATCCTGCCCCCCAGAGAATGCAACCTGAACCCAGAGCCCGATGAATATGAAAGGTAACACATGCATCATGTCCTACTTGTGTCAGGGAAG
>NW_005850402.1:0-219 GCF_000455745.1 Alligator sinensis
CTGGTGCTGCCCCAGCCTGGAGCAGGCAGTTGTTACAACGGCAGCATCAAGCAAGCTCTCTCCTTAGGGATGGATTTAAATATATCGTTCAGCATCTTGAAAACAAGGGTAAATTTGTATTTCCTTTCTCACTATGATCAGGTGAGTGCCCATAGCCTCCAGTTAATGCAATTTTAAGAACTGGCAGAGACATAATCTGTTTCTCACTTCTTGTGCTTC
>NW_005850403.1:0-219 GCF_000455745.1 Alligator sinensis
GCCTCCAGCAGCAGCTCCTGCTTTTGATCTTCTCTCTGCCATGCTGCACCAGAAAAGCAGTTTCAGCTGGGTGGCTCCTAACCCAGCGTGCAAGGCTCCAACTTCAGCTCTGGGCTGTCCTCTGGAGGAAGGTGTCCGGGATCTGGAGTTGGAGCCCCGCATGCCCTGCTGGGAGCAGTACAGTGCGGTGGGGCAAGAGCGAGAGGAGGAGCTGCTCCT
>NW_005850404.1:0-219 GCF_000455745.1 Alligator sinensis
TTTTTTAAAAGAACCTCTTAATTTTAAATTGGCCCTATTGTAAGTCTTATGTGTTACTGTGAAGGTATAAGCCCTGATTAACTGTAAATTAATATTGCTGCCTTAGCAAACTGTTATAAACTGTGAAAGGAGCAGTTCAGGTAACTCATTTGTCAAGACATCCATGAAAGCTGTCTGAAGTAGCAGTTTTATCCTTTTTCAATTAAAAAGCTTTCTAAT
>NW_005850405.1:0-219 GCF_000455745.1 Alligator sinensis
GCAGCCCTCCCTTCCCTTCCATAGTGCTAAGATGAGGGGAGTATGGCCAGGCCCCAGCAGGATACTCTCATTAGAGTGGGGTCCCCCTGCCCCTCGCTGGTCAGCGATGGAGCCAGGGATTTACACAGCATTTGGTTACACAGCAGGGAGTATTTATCAGCCAATCAAAACAAAAGCCTCTCTCATTTGTTCAAGATCTTCTTAAACAACTTGTTCCAA
>NW_005850406.1:0-219 GCF_000455745.1 Alligator sinensis
AATGTAATTGTGTCTCATCCCTTCAGAGGAGTTCCAGTATCATTATTTAATGGGATTTATACATTTGTCTTCCACCTCAAAGTTCCTTAGAATCGGTGTCTTGTGTGGCAGAACCTCTAAGCACTTACGTTTCTTTAAATTCAACAACATCTCCCCATGATGTGCATGCAGGTCCTTTTATTGATGGCTTCCTTTCAAATGAAGAGATGGAAAAGGTAA
>NW_005850407.1:0-219 GCF_000455745.1 Alligator sinensis
CTGCCTATGTCCTTACACCAACATGGCTACATCCAACAACCCTTCTTTACTTGTAACGTTGTGTTGAAAACAGCAAGTTTGGAGCTCAGTGGAATGATGGTGCAATCCATAACAATCGTGTAACCTCTTGAATTGCACACAAATGTCCCTTTTAGATTGGTCGCTATGACTAGTGATTAAGGTCACTATTACTTGGTCTAATAAAAGATATCACGTTTA
>NW_005850408.1:0-219 GCF_000455745.1 Alligator sinensis
TTCAGGCCAGGTTCTTTGAGTAGATGGGATGTTTTATATTAGACTGAGTAGTTGGGGAAAAGTTCTTAGTAAACTTTCGGACACAATCCTTATTCGATTGGAATAATTCCAATCGAATTTATCATTCAATAATTTGAACGATATGGAAATGGAATCATTTATTCCAGTGTCTCCGTATTCGATTCCACAATCCAAGTACTTAGTGCAGTGGCGTGGGGG
>NW_005850409.1:0-219 GCF_000455745.1 Alligator sinensis
AGGTCTATGCTGGTCCCAGTTCCATGGAATAGAGAGTTCCCTTATAAAACTGGTATAAACTGGTAGGTGCAAACACTGTGGTGGAAAGGATCAGAATTCAAAATGATCTCAAAGCAATGGAGGGAGGGCCTGGAATGAACAAGAGGAAATTCAAGTAAAGACCAACACAAAGTGCTACCCACTTAGGAAGGAGAGCTCCAATCCACACTTAGAGAATTG
>NW_005850410.1:0-219 GCF_000455745.1 Alligator sinensis
CAGCGCTCTCTTATCACCATTGTTATGATCACCATTTCAAAGATAGGCAAGTTGTATCATTTGTATTCTGATGAGCTATATTTCAGCACCCAGGAGCCCCAGTCATGGACCCAGGACCAGGGCAGGGTCTGAATGTTACACTCCATAAGCCGACAGCCTATGCATAAGGCAAGACATAGGTGGAGACAGTCAGATGGGGCACACAAAAAACCCCCCAAT
>NW_005850411.1:0-219 GCF_000455745.1 Alligator sinensis
AAAAGCACTAGAAAATTTCCTGTGGGATAAGAAAGCTATTTGCTTTACCAAATGCTTAGTACAGATGTATATCTTTATTGTTTGTTGTTCCTCTGAGTGCTTCTCCTGTCATTGATGGCTTATGATCATTATGTAGCCATCTCTAACCCCTTGCTTTACACAGTTGTGATGTCCTTCAAGCTATGTCACATGTTGGCTGCTGTGATGTATACTGCAGCC
>NW_005850412.1:0-219 GCF_000455745.1 Alligator sinensis
TCATTGAAGATGAAGACATGGTCTGGGTGGTTATTAAACTAACATGATAGGGTCTCATAGGCTTATGCTGTCTTCTTCCACTCTGGTGCTTTTCTTTAAAATGTAAAGTTTTTCATGCTTGCTGTGCATAGTGCTACCTACCACTGTTTTGAGAGGAAGGGTAAGAACTGTGGAACAATGTCAATTGCTTACATTGCCCGTTGGGTCTCCAGCTGAGGG
>NW_005850413.1:0-219 GCF_000455745.1 Alligator sinensis
GGCTCTTTATGCCTCACATGGAATATTCCACCAATTCACCAATAGCTTTGAGTTTTATGTCTTGTTTTTTGTTAAACAAATCTACTTAAAGTCAAAGTAAAAAGATAAAAATAAACATAAACAAATCTCTCCTCCTAGTGACAGCCACAAGTTTATTATGGGCAAAATGCTGTGGTAAAACAAATAAGCATGCTCTAAAAGTGTGTGTGTGTGTGTGTG
>NW_005850414.1:0-219 GCF_000455745.1 Alligator sinensis
CGATCTGATGAACATAACGTTTCTATTAGGGCCTTGATGGACATGGGAAAATGGGCATTTAAGGTGAAAGACAAGGCACTACAGACAGAAGCCTTCAACAGATGATGTTGCTTGTCACCCAGGTGGTGGAGGGATTGTCATAGGAAACAAAGCACCAATCACTCCTGGTTTAGAAAGGGCATTAAAACTGACAGGGTCACCAGGGACAGGCAAGTGGAT
>NW_005850415.1:0-219 GCF_000455745.1 Alligator sinensis
CGTCAATGCTGTTTTGCCCTTGGTAATTCTGAGTCAGCCCACACCTAAACAACATCCATTGGTTGTTGTCCAATCAGAAATGGTTATAATGGTTATAATAGGTTTTTTAAATGTTTTGCTACAGTATAAATTAACAAAAATTGGGAAAATAAGTTTGGGTCCTATAGAAGAGGAAGGCAGAGACATTACTGCCATAGACATGTATGTACAAATCAAGAA
>NW_005850416.1:0-219 GCF_000455745.1 Alligator sinensis
GAAGAAACATTTTCATGGTGTCCTACCACCCCAGGAAACGGCATTGTTCCAGGTGGGTTTTTTTTGAGCCTTCATGCTGTGGTCTTGGACACGTCCTGAGTGAACGCTGCCACTGGGCAGCCACCGTTGAGCTACCGTGACTTCTAGACCTCTAGGGACTTGTGGTTCTGCACTAGGCTGTAGGTGGCAACTGTGGCAGAAATGCCACCATCTGTGTCT
>NW_005850417.1:0-219 GCF_000455745.1 Alligator sinensis
CCTGAGCTCTTTTATTATATTGGGCCTCTTGTTGTGCCTGAACCTCCTACAACTGTTCTTGGGCCTGCTTTCCCACATTCTCTAATCTCTCCCACAACTGCAACATGTACCCCACAGGGTCCTTAGCTTTATGCTGTTGCTCTTCCCAATCACCATCAATTAAATCAAGGATACTCCTGGTTGCTGTCCATACAGCATCTCAAATGGAAAGAATCCCAC
>NW_005850418.1:0-219 GCF_000455745.1 Alligator sinensis
GGGTTAGGTACTTCCCTCTCCAAGCAAAGGCTGCTGAAAGGTGGCATATATGGTTATTGGGCTGTGGGTGCTGGTTGCATGCAAACATAAACACAAACACACACATACACATAGTAAGGAGCCCGCATTCTGGCAATCTGTGTGTACATGTGAGGGTGTCCTGGCAAGAACACACCTGTCACTGAGCCCTATAGTGGGGCCTCCTTGTGCATGATTGTG
>NW_005850419.1:0-219 GCF_000455745.1 Alligator sinensis
GGCCCACCTCTCCCAGCACCTTGGCGTGTGACCGCCTGCTCTTGACCTAACTGGCAAAACTCCGTCTGCTCTTGGATATGCGGCAAGCGGGTGGATCTGTGTACGGCCGCATTGTCCCTGTGTAATGCTTCCTGAACTGGCATTGTGTTTAAGGTCACTCTGGCTGAATCAGTGTTTTTGGAACGTCTCTTCTACGAAGCTGTGTGATTTGGAGTCGTT
>NW_005850420.1:0-219 GCF_000455745.1 Alligator sinensis
TCGAGTTTGAATTCTCTGAGGAGAACTGCAGAACTTGGCGTTACAACGGTGCATCTGTTCAGAAGGACAGGGAAATGCGTCACAGGAAAAAACAGCGTTCTGCTATTTCCCTGCCTCCATACATGCTAGCTACCCAGACCCTGGTACATACCGTGGAAATCTTGGGTATAGTCAACACCTCTAAGTCATTTTTGTGCGGGCCGGGAGCAGTCCGAGGCC
>NW_005850421.1:0-219 GCF_000455745.1 Alligator sinensis
GATAGTCAGCTGGGTGTTCTTCTGGTTTCTGAGTGCATGAGGTTACTTTGCCCCAGTCTGGCTTAAAGGGGCAAGTGGTGTTGATTGCCCCTAGAAGGTTGTTAATGGCAGCCTGCAGGGTCGCATTGTCTAGAGGCTCCTGGCGGGGCCACATGGCAGCAGAGGTTAATTGCTGGTGTTGGTCCAGATTTAGGATTGTATCAAGGAGCTGATTGATAT
>NW_005850422.1:0-219 GCF_000455745.1 Alligator sinensis
AGCAGAGCAGGCAGGAAGCACAGAGCAGGAAAGAGAAAACAGAACAGCATCTTGGGCTGGGAGCTTATTGCAAATGTGGAATGACATTTTTGGCAGCGGTTTCTCAGCTCTGGAAACCCCCTCCTCTTGATGCCTGACACAGGCTGATCCTGGACAACTTTCAGAAGCACTGTCCTTTCCTACCTGGGCAGGCCTTTAGCAGTGGGAGCATGGCTGGGG
>NW_005850423.1:0-219 GCF_000455745.1 Alligator sinensis
GTATGACTGCTAGCCACAGCCTCCGGTACCCCACCTGAGGTAACTTGCTGTGTGACACAGCATGCATGGTAGAGGCATTTCCTGGGTACAGCTAAGTGCCCTGCCGCTAGTTGTCCCTGGGGAACCAAGCATCCCCTCAACATATGGCCCTGGCATGTATATATATATGGGTGGGATATCCTTCTGGAATGAAAGAGTATAATTTGTCACTTTTAACAC
>NW_005850424.1:0-219 GCF_000455745.1 Alligator sinensis
GGGGGGGGGGGGGGGTGGAGAGCACTCTATCAACCAAAGATAGGGTTTTGAGGCTTGTCAGTCTTGTTTTTGCTCACATGAGATGCATACACATACTGTGGATACACTGAAAGAATTCTCCCTTCAACCAGTCTATCTGGCCATGACTTGGGTGTGGGGGACTAGCTGGGGAGCTCTTGTGCTCTTACTGGAATTAAGAAACCTCTTGCTCATATACTC
>NW_005850425.1:0-219 GCF_000455745.1 Alligator sinensis
TCTTCACCATAACACCTCTCAAATATAAATAAGCACCATTGTCCAAATAATGCAAAAGTAACAACTGAAAGAATTATAGACAAAAAATGGTGCTTTCCTCCTTATCAAAAATTAAAAGTTCAACGCATTGATGTCCTTATATTGTAATAGAGTAAAGTGCCTAAACACCTTTGCGGATGGGAATTCTAAAGCTCACCCTCTTGAAAGTCTTCATCAAGG
>NW_005850426.1:0-219 GCF_000455745.1 Alligator sinensis
GTGGCTGGGAGGTGATGGCTGCACTATGGATGAAAAAGGGAGACAAAACATCAATAATTCAGTCTGACAGGGTGCCCAAACAGTAATCTAATGATTGGATGTCCTCCTATTGCAAATCCTGTGTCAACTGGCTCTGAGTTGTCCAGGTCTCTTACATATTCCATCTCTCCTCCTTTCACTGTTACTCTTCTCAGCTCTGTCAGGTGCTAAAAAGGAGCA
>NW_005850427.1:0-219 GCF_000455745.1 Alligator sinensis
GTCTAAATGACTGAATATTTTGATGCATTTCATAGCTTACCTTCTGCCTGGGAAGAGTAAGCCCAGAGGATCTGAATGACCATATATCTCAGCAGTGTCATCCTGATGATCCAGAACCTGCAACAGCTGACATGGAGTTCTGCTCCTCGTTTGATTCTCTCCTCAGCTGCTTTGTCAGGCAGATCTTCTTGTGCCTCCTATTGCCACAGCTGTGGCAAC
>NW_005850428.1:0-219 GCF_000455745.1 Alligator sinensis
TTAAAAGAGTCCAGAGTAGGTGCTTGCCTCATTATTATCATTATTATTATTATTGTTATTATTAATAAATGTATTTTGTATTCCAGTTCAAAGTAGCCAAATCAGTTCCAAACCGTATCGATTGAGCAGAACTCAGTTGTTCCAAAAACCGTATCGCCTGAGCAGGCAGAAACTCAATCCTGCCAAACAACGTGTATGTACGGCGCTACAACCGGGGAG
>NW_005850429.1:0-219 GCF_000455745.1 Alligator sinensis
GTGTTAATAATTGTATAGAATACTTATGAGGCCATTTTGATCCTTAGTTTTTGTGGTCTGTCTTCAAAGACAGATAAGTATCAGCCCCATTTTACAGATTGGGAAAGTGAAGCACAAAAACTGCAAAGCGCTTTGACAATGAGCACCCATGAAGCCAGTGGCAGATCCAGAAGTAGAACCCAGATCTCCACATTTCCATGGAACGGGAATCTCCCCTGG
>NW_005850430.1:0-219 GCF_000455745.1 Alligator sinensis
ATCCCTGGTTCTGTTTTATGGAAATCCACGCTTTTTTTCATGGAATTATTTTGGACCGGTCTTTTGAGCTGTTTACCACCCAGACTTCTGTTAATTCTCCATGGGATAATCAAAGCTTTGTGTCTCTCTTGGGTATTTCCTAAGGGATTCCTTATGCCGTCTGACTTCTGTGGTTGCTATCACTGCCTAATTGCTGGGTGATATCCTGCAGAAACTAAA
>NW_005850431.1:0-219 GCF_000455745.1 Alligator sinensis
CCCCCGACTAGCTGGGGTCGCCAGCCTCGGTGAAAGGAGGATTCAGCACCGGTCCCTGAAACCCTCCCGGGACACATCCAGACACCTTTGCAGCAGTTTAAACCTGGATGCAGGGGAGAAAGCGAGGTGGGCTCTGGGGACTGGAGGCATCTGGCCAAGTGAAGGTGCTGCCCATGCCACCCGCGGCATTTGCTAGCAGCCCGGGGAGGACATGGAGGC
>NW_005850432.1:0-219 GCF_000455745.1 Alligator sinensis
CATAACACCCTGGTTGAGAATCACTGATTTCAGGGATCACAATGAATGCCACTTGGGCCTCTAAACACTTTAGGCAACTGAAAATACCTGGACATTAATGCCTCCCTGTGTGTTGTTTACAGTGAGCATGTCTATATGAGACTGCTAACTTTGCACTAACCTAATAACACTGCACAGTAGCATGCCGAGCAAAACCTCTGCTAATATGCTACTGCACAG
>NW_005850433.1:0-219 GCF_000455745.1 Alligator sinensis
GGGGGCTGGGTTGGACCCAAAGTGGCGGGGGAAGCAAGGGGAGACTATGGTCAGACCCGAATCAGGTGGGAGGGCTGGGGTCAGACCTGAAGCGGGGGGTGGTTAGGGAGATGGAGCAGGGTCAGACCCAAAGTGAGGGGAGGAAGGGACACAGGGCTCTATCCCCACCTACCCCCCATGTCATTCTTGACAGGCAATTTGCTAGTACCATTATAAGCA
>NW_005850434.1:0-219 GCF_000455745.1 Alligator sinensis
TTGCTTTCCAGAACCCCGGCTATTACGATCTTCAAGCTGGAGACCTGTCTGTGTGGCACGTCCCCAACAGGGCACCGCTGAGAAAGTGGAGGGACTTGGCCATCCTGAGGTACCACACTGAGACCGGCTTCCTCTCATCCGAAGGTGGGAACCTGCTCCGGCTCTACGAGGTACCGGCAGCCTTGGGCTGGGGGCTATGGAGGCAGCGTGTGCCAGAGG
>NW_005850435.1:0-219 GCF_000455745.1 Alligator sinensis
ATGGGTGCACTGCACAGGACAACTCTGGCCTTTTAAGAAAACCTCCCCCCAAGAAACCCTGGGACTCACTGCTCCTGTCAGCAGGGGGCAATCCCCATTGCCCCCTACTGCCCTGTGCCCCCTTGGGGGTCTGCATGAGCCCCCTGAAGCCCTGAGGCTGTAACAGGAGCAGTGAGTCCTGGGGCTTTTCCTTTTTTTTTTTCTTAAAGGGCCGGAGCT
>NW_005850436.1:0-219 GCF_000455745.1 Alligator sinensis
AGTTATTTACTATCCAGAAGGAAGGAAGTTGGACAGACAAACAGACAAAAATCTTTTTTATCCAGCTGAAGCAGGAAAGCAGTTAAGCATGTACTTTTGCCCATCACTTTTCAGGTCTGCCCTTAGGCATGCAATATGAAATAAAACACTTGCATAAGAATTTTCCTAAATAAGTACCAGTTTAACAGGAAGTTTTAAGAGGTCTGGGCAAAGTTAGGT
>NW_005850437.1:0-218 GCF_000455745.1 Alligator sinensis
CCCTAACGAACGAGCAATTTCTAAATCACCGTGAGTCGGCTCTGGCCGTCCGAGACAGCAATATATAATTTCTGCAATATGAAAATGTGCTTGCCAGGGCAAGGGGTGACGTGTGAAAGAACCCCCTCCCAGGCTCCTCTCTTTCTCTGCCCAAGCGTCTGTCAAAAAGTTGCTCGGCAACCAAATTGCTGCCTATGTGCCTTAGCCCAGGTAAGAGG
>NW_005850438.1:0-218 GCF_000455745.1 Alligator sinensis
GTCTGTACCAGCCTGTTCAATACCAACTTTTAAATCTAATTACAGTTTCATAAAACTGTATTTACAGGAGTCTCATGTTTCCTTTCACTCACACTGGGTATGTCTGTGTGAGATGCTGCATTGCTGTAACTCGTTGCTACAGTGGTATAACATATAAAAATAACCGTACACTGCTGGTGGGTACTTGACAGTCATTTAGTACTTGCTAAAGCAAGTAC
>NW_005850439.1:0-218 GCF_000455745.1 Alligator sinensis
CGCAGGGCAGCATGGGACCCCTACTGAACAGTGAGGAGCAATTAGTGACAGAGAGGTGGGGGACAAGGCTGAGCTAGTCAGTGAGCTTTTTGCCTTGGTGTTCCTGAACAGGGCTCAGGATAACTCTCCTAAGGGGCTCTTAGACGGGCATCCGAGGGACACCAGCCCCCCAGCTGTCGGCGCTGGCTTGGTGCAGAGTCGCTTGGATGGACCGGATG
>NW_005850440.1:0-218 GCF_000455745.1 Alligator sinensis
AACCTTTTGTCCTAGAATTTTACAGATGTACAAATCCATTGCCCTTCCATAAGTACCAGTGAAGTATGCTTGATAAAATATGCTACCACTACTCCTTGAAACATTGCTGTGTGCATCTGTAAGTTAATTGTGTGTCATTCCATGGACAAGCCTCTAAGCTGTGTGCTATTGCTGGCCACCTACACCTGGGAGTGAAATGTACTGTGTCCAAGTTTGCA
>NW_005850441.1:0-218 GCF_000455745.1 Alligator sinensis
CCTCCCACATCTGCCTCTAACACCTCCTCCATATTCTGAGTTATCCATTAATGGGTGAGAGGTAGGCCAGAAGAGGTAAGAGTTCCCAAGGCCCCCAAGTTTTATTTAGGGACAAATGACCATTGCAGGGTAGGTTTTGGCAGGGACATCTGTGCCATGGACGGGCTAACCATTAGAGAAGATCGTGATGGCATCATTCAGACGCTTTTACTTGACAA
>NW_005850442.1:0-218 GCF_000455745.1 Alligator sinensis
TGGTGAAGCACTGGGACGGGTTACCCAGAGATGCCGCAGGGGGCTGAGCGCAAGGCGCAACGAGCCAAAGTAGGAAAGGACTTGTTCAGGTTGGGAAGATCTGCCCCGGAGTATAACGAGCGACTATGCTGATTGCCCAGAACCTGCGGCAGCAACAGCTGGTGTCTGGCACGTGAACTCTGCAGGCCACGGCGCTCCCAGCCCGGCGGGCGCTGACA
>NW_005850443.1:0-218 GCF_000455745.1 Alligator sinensis
ATACATTTGAATGATGCTGCCTGCAGATTTTCCAAGCTTGTTATACGGCAGGTTCCAGCTCTGACCATGCAAACAAGGGGAAGATTGTCAGAGAGGAAGTTGGACGCAGACTGTAGGGGCTTGTGTCATAGGAGGTGAAGGGCAGGGGCAGTGAGATACTGTATTTTCTCACATATAACATGTCCCAAAATATAATACTCACCTTGTTTTTGAAAGGC
>NW_005850444.1:0-218 GCF_000455745.1 Alligator sinensis
TCTCTCAGGGTTTACTTCTGATACGGTGTCATTCCCTGTGGCACCTGCATCCTCCTCAGATAGGAATCATTGAAGGAAAGTCTCCATCAGGCATCAGGATTCCCCAGAACTTGAGCTCCAGCTTTGCCTTATGCTATTTACCAGGGAAAACACACTGAGTGCATCTAGACATGCATTAAAGAGTCACAGCTACTGTGCATTAAGTTTAGTACTTGTAT
>NW_005850445.1:0-218 GCF_000455745.1 Alligator sinensis
CTCCCAGTCCTCACACCATTGGGCTGGGTGGGCTCTGTGATACCGCAGTGGGCTCCTGACACTGCAGCCAGGAGTCTACACCGCTGGGCTGGGCTAGCTCTGTGCCTCCATGTTCAGCTTCACACTGGAAGCTCCACGTGGAGTCATGGAGCTGGCCGGGCCTGGCCCAATGGTGCATAGATCCCAGCTGCAGTGCCAGGAGCCCCATGTGGCAGCAC
>NW_005850446.1:0-218 GCF_000455745.1 Alligator sinensis
GCATTGTCAAGATGCTCCAGAAGGCTAGATTGTGCTTTATGAATCAGAAAGAGATGGACATTTCATTTGAATGGCTACAGGACTAATAAAATGACAGCTTTTGATTATTTATGCCTACTTACTTTTAGTTTTGTACATAATTTATGAAATAGCAAATTAATTCATGTTCCATTAAAGATTTTTGCCTGAATCATAACCCAAATAACACAGCTGTAAGC
>NW_005850447.1:0-218 GCF_000455745.1 Alligator sinensis
GAGGTTGAGCAGGGTGGAATGGCATCTGGCTCGAAAATGTCCATATACAATTGGCTAAACTAATGTTCACAATGAGAGGGGAAGATAGGCTTTCTCCTACCCATCTCCTTTTTAATTCTACACTTTTTTTCCCCCTACTTCATCAACAGAAAACACATCAAGTATAAATGATGGAGAGAAACTCTACTGGGTTGACTGAGTTCATTCTCCTTGGGCTA
>NW_005850448.1:0-218 GCF_000455745.1 Alligator sinensis
CATCATAATAAAATTATTTCTAAATATCTATATGTTTTTCTGTTTCCCTTTGGTTTTTTTAACCTAAGAGCAGTTAGAGGTCTCCCTGACCCCTTCACTAACCAAGATCTGGGGACAGTTGCCCTTGCATCCATAGCAGTTTTTATCCTGTCTGGCAGCTGGGCATGCACGGTGTGTGCTGGGGTGTTGTGGGGTTTGCAGAAGTGGGGTGGGAAGAG
>NW_005850449.1:0-218 GCF_000455745.1 Alligator sinensis
ACCCCTATGGGTGGGATAAAGCCCCTCCAAAACCCAGATTTGTCCTGCAAGACAGTGTTTGTCCGCTCGGTATGGAGGGACCTCCTGTCTACCGGAAAAAGTGGAGATGCTGGGGATTGAACCCAGGACCTCACACATGCAGAACATGCACTCTACCACTGAGCTACATCCCCACTCCTGCTCTAGTGATCTCTGCTTCTCACTTGCTCTCACTCTCC
>NW_005850450.1:0-218 GCF_000455745.1 Alligator sinensis
CATGACGTCTCGTGTCCTGGGCCTCGATCAGATATGCAGTGGGTCGATGATCTGAGTCGCTGGAGGTCCTTGTGTCTGGCTTCATAAGGATCTGCAGTCGCAGGAGTCAACTTAAGAGATTACCCGTGGGTTGGCTAGCCACTGGGTTGAGCAAAAGCCAGAGTGCTACAGTATTCTCTCCTCCATCGACTTCTACGCAGGCCTCTATAGCTTTGAGG
>NW_005850451.1:0-218 GCF_000455745.1 Alligator sinensis
TAAACTCTGCATAAGACTACCTGCAACCCCAGACACAAAGTACATCGGAGTGACTGTGCCCTGTGTTTTGTGAAAGAAGACTTTAAGATACACAACCTTCACCTCAGAAATATGGTTCACACTATTAAGTACTCTTGTGATATGATCTTATAACTTCTGCCAAGTTATCCTACATACGGATAGTTCATTTAGGTGAACCAGTCCTGAACTGCTGGCTC
>NW_005850452.1:0-218 GCF_000455745.1 Alligator sinensis
AGCCTTAAAACACCTTCAATCATTGCCCAAACTTAGCAGGACTTAGGAAGACAGGTGGAGAGAGACTCCCATCGTTACCCCTGAGGAATCAGGGCACACTCAACTGAGAAGCTGAAAACCTTCATTTCCCATAAATGATTTGAGCTTGAAACATTTGAGTTTCCTAGCAATGCACATTAACCACCACACCACAGATCTGTCTTTGGAGCTCATTTTGA
>NW_005850453.1:0-218 GCF_000455745.1 Alligator sinensis
GATCTGCACTGTTTAGGGCTGTCAAAACTCAGGCACAAGGGACGGGGGAAACAATTTGCCAGCAGTCCACTCCTAAAAGCAAACTGCAAAGACCAACGTTGTTTGTGGTTTTATGCAAAAAAAAATCAGACTCAGGGGAGTTTTCTTCCTGTTTTCTTCACTTCTTGCATGGCAAACGTGGGATTTGATTTCCTTGCTTTTGTTGGAGGCCAGGCAGC
>NW_005850454.1:0-218 GCF_000455745.1 Alligator sinensis
AAAGGTAAGGTACTGTCGGATAACGCGCAGGAAGAGTGCATTCAAAATATCGAACGCAAAGCGGACGGGCTGCCAATCTCGAGGGAGGCCTACAACCTCTGGTAAGACCATAACAGCCAAGTGAGTGCCGAGCGAAATGCAGCAGCGAACCGCATCAGCGCCGCTGAAAACACCAGGCGCACCAACCAGAAACTGGACGAGATCAAAAATAAGCGCTA
>NW_005850455.1:0-218 GCF_000455745.1 Alligator sinensis
CAACCTCCTGCTCAAGGCAGGATCAGCCCTATCTAAACTGATCTTAAAAGCTTTCAAGGATGGGGTTTCCACAACACGCGTGTCCCAGGCACTTCTCTGTACTTAAAGGATACAAATCTCAAGTGTGTTGACTAAAGGACAACTAGCTCATTCAGCATTTGCCCCTTGTCACCAAGTGCTGCTGCTTCCTCAACAGCCCAAGTGTATTCAGCCACATT
>NW_005850456.1:0-218 GCF_000455745.1 Alligator sinensis
TGTGTTTCATGTTTTCCTTTTCAAGAAATCACTCTTTCTTGAGGCAGCCCTTGACCTTGCTGCCATTGGTGACTCTACCAGGAATACAAAACTCCTGAAGGTGTTGCTCTGAGGCTTATTGGTATCACACAAGCTTGTCTACCTTATCAAGGCTGTAACCCATGGAAGGATGGATCTGAGATAAAGAATGAACTGGAACGCAGGTCTGTTGAACCCTC
>NW_005850457.1:0-218 GCF_000455745.1 Alligator sinensis
AAAAAAATATTTACCCAGCAACCACTCAGGTTGTCTTTTTTTTAAATCTGAAAGTCTACCATTTTCAATTGGTCTCACCTGGAAATTTTCTGCTAAAAGAAACAAATGTAATTTGTGAGATCAAAAATATTCTATAAAAAGATTAATTCCCTGGAGGTCCCATTCCTCACCCACCTCCCAATAACCTGTAAACTTTAACTGAAATAATAGGAAAAAAA
>NW_005850458.1:0-218 GCF_000455745.1 Alligator sinensis
TTCGGCCAGGGCGGTCAGTCCCTTCCCCCCCGAGAGCACGGGTGCGCGGTCCCAGTCCCAGCTCCGTTACGGACTCACGGTGGGAGCCGTCCGACGGGGCTGGGCGCTGCTGAGCTGAGCTAACCTTTGCAGGGGGCTGGGGACCTGGAGATGGCAGATGCCCCAGACGGGGTCAGCGATATTAAAAGCCACAAGGTGCCTCTCGTAGACTCCTCGCC
>NW_005850459.1:0-218 GCF_000455745.1 Alligator sinensis
GGCCCTGACTGCTCTGGGTGAAGGGAAACTGGAGGAAGCTGGTGCTGGGGTGCACCGGGCCAGGAAGCGCAGGGCTGAAGGGGACATTGGGCCTGTGCCCTATGCCACAGCCAGCCCTGGACCCCCAGACCGCCCAGGTCCTGGTACAGGAACTAGGGGGCACAACACGAGAGCAGCAGGTCGCCAGTTGAGAGCGAAGACACGGCCATTCTCTTCCA
>NW_005850460.1:0-218 GCF_000455745.1 Alligator sinensis
CAAAAATTGGTTCGCTCTTTAACATCTGCTTGAAGTTGCTTACGGAGGCATGTGCTGGTGGCTCCATGGAAAATGAGCCTGCTTTTGGATTTTAAAGTTGTAAGTTTGACTGCTGCCTGGCTCTGTGCAGCTTTTTTTGGATCCAAGAGCTCCCTTGCTCCTACCTCTTGCTTCTGCTTCTTCTGCCTGGCTGCAGCACACCCTCATGCAGCAAAGAA
>NW_005850461.1:0-218 GCF_000455745.1 Alligator sinensis
CATACTAACTCATTTGGTTGGAATTTAGGTTTCCAAGGTAGAGGGGTTTTGGAATTAGTCTCGTCCCATAGTGCCTTTGAGATGTTTAATGAAATGAGGATGTCATGATTATACTTAGTCCAATTTTTGTACGTCCCTCCTCCCTTGAGATGAAGTTGTTCCTTATATAAGCCGATGTGTCTTTCCACAACGCCATTAGATTGCGGGTGGTATGGCAG
>NW_005850462.1:0-218 GCF_000455745.1 Alligator sinensis
GCCTGCCGCATCTCCCACCGCTACGCCAAGCAGATGCTCTGCCTCGTGGTGTCCGACACCATCTGCCGGTCCCATAACATCTACGTGCAGCACATCACAGGCCACTGCCAGTACTGCAACCCCACCAGACAGACCGTCACTGGCCCAGACCCAGAGGGGACTGCCTGAACCCTCCTCCACACCAGATGGACTTAACTTCAAGAGGATTCTTCAGCAAC
>NW_005850463.1:0-218 GCF_000455745.1 Alligator sinensis
AAAAAAGCATAAAGAGAAAAAGGCTCTGAATTTGCTACTAACATTAGTAAAAACAAGTTTGATATTTTCCTAAAATATATTTTGCACGTGGCTTTTCATCCAATATCATTTGTATCTTTCCTTCTTTTCTTTTGAAAAGTTCTGAACAGCATCGACTCTAGATATTGAAAAGGAGAAAGATGTCTTTTTCAGCATGAAAAGTCTACTCCAAAATATGG
>NW_005850464.1:0-218 GCF_000455745.1 Alligator sinensis
CCTGGGGGCACCTGCCTTTGGCCGTGACAGAGGAGGAGGGCATGGGGTTCCTGCGTCTGGCACGTGGGGGTTGGGCTTTTGGTTCTGGGAAGGCAGAGACAGGTCTAGGGGATGCCTTTGTTGCGGGTTGCTGGGACCGGGGTTGTCTGAAGTTGGTTGCTGTTGCAGGTATTACCTGGGTGACCGGCTCCTGGCCCAGGGCAAGGTGTGGCTGGAGG
>NW_005850465.1:0-217 GCF_000455745.1 Alligator sinensis
GAGTAGGACAGCCTTTCTCTAGTCCACTCCCCTGCACTGAGACAAGGCAGTCGGACCAGACCTCCCTTGGCAGACATCGATCCCATCTGTCCCTACGCACCTCCCATGAAGGAGATGCTATAGCTTCCTTCAGCAACGGGGTCCAGGTTTCCCCCCTCCTGGAGACTCAGGATGCATCTCCTCATTTCCAGTCTAAACCTTCCTGCCTGCTGATTAT
>NW_005850466.1:0-217 GCF_000455745.1 Alligator sinensis
AGCAGTGCTGGGACGATGCTGCAGCCACCCCAGATTTCAACACAGCTCCGTTGCCAGTGCTGCAGCTGCAGCCGCCCAGCACAGCTGGGAACGGAGCTGTGTTGAAATCTGGGGGGGATGCAGCATCCTCCCACTGTCGCTGGCACCCGCTCCAAGCTGCGCCCCCACCAAGAAGAGCACAACACAGCCTCAGCTACAGCTTGAGCCGCAGCTGCAG
>NW_005850467.1:0-217 GCF_000455745.1 Alligator sinensis
CATGGAGAGCAGCACCCTGCATTTAAATCTTTGAAGGGGAAGGGGCAGGCCAAGGACCCCATGGTGAGAGAGGGAGAGGGGCAGGGGCTGCGGCCAGGGGTGCTGCTCAGCCAGGGCGGTGAATGGGACTCCAGGGAGGGGATTGAGACAGAGCCGTGGGCATCCTGGCACTTAAAAATGATCGCAGAGGTGCTTGAACTAAAGCTCATCAAACGAG
>NW_005850468.1:0-217 GCF_000455745.1 Alligator sinensis
GTAGTGTAGGTGCACCAAGTCTTCCTGGGGAAGCTATAGTCATGGCAGTGACACGCAGGACGAACCCCTGCCTGGGAGCGGGGACCACAGGAATCATCCTTCTCCACCAGACACCGCCCCAGGGAACTCTAGGGCCTGGCACAGTGAGGTCAGGAGTTTCTTTTCCCTTCCCATGTGGCTTTGGGATGGGAAGCTAAGAGCCTAGAGTCTAGGGTGA
>NW_005850469.1:0-217 GCF_000455745.1 Alligator sinensis
GGCACCTGTGGGGGGGCTGGGGGAGCGAGGGGGAGCCAGGGGCTCGTGCAGAGCCCCCAATGCATCAGGGAGGGCAGTGGGAGGCAGTGGGGGGATCGCCCCCCACCTGGAAGCACCCACTGAGTCGGGGCTTTTATTAAAAAAAGTGCCTGGAGCTGGGATGGGTGGGGTAGCCATTGCTGGACTGGGGCGGGGGATGGGCCTGGCTGATTCGGAG
>NW_005850470.1:0-217 GCF_000455745.1 Alligator sinensis
CTGTATATGAATTGTTGTTTTATTTTGTCCCCATTTTGAGAAAGTATCAGTACTTCTCTTGCCAGACAACTGGAATGGATACCCAAACATGTCACTGCCTAACTGGCATATCATCATATATGAATACATTTAACGCAAAACACTCACACTCGTCACTTCATGGATACAACATGAAAATTTGAAGTACAGGATATTCAAATAATGCCATGTGTAGATT
>NW_005850471.1:0-217 GCF_000455745.1 Alligator sinensis
CAGTTCAGCCATAGGGTCTCTTTCTCACTCACAAATACTTCAATCTCACGTTGCAGTCTGAACAAACACTTTAAGACAGCCCTGTGACTCAGCCGATGCACTTCAGCCTAGTATGGCAATCCATGCTGAAAGTTGTCTTCCTTCAAGAGCCGGTTAAACTGCCAATGGCTAAGAACCGTGGCTCAGATGAAATTCACTGTTTTTACTACAACATTCA
>NW_005850472.1:0-217 GCF_000455745.1 Alligator sinensis
GAGCAGCAGTGTCCAAAAGGCTCTGGCTTGCCAGCTAGTTTCTTGCTAGTTTCTTGATAGCTAGCTTCTCTTCTTGTAAGCTGTATCCAATCCTTTGCTACTTACCCTTGCCTACAATTCCTATTGTTATCCCTGTCCATTCCTTTCAACGTATTCTTCCCCCAAATCTTCTTATTTGTTCTTGTTGTCTGTCTTGATTCTTTCCCCCTACAAAAAG
>NW_005850473.1:0-217 GCF_000455745.1 Alligator sinensis
TTTTTTGAGGGTGTGTACTTCATAAGAATTGTGGCTTAGCCTGTACAATAATTATTTGACGTTCCCACCTGCAGAAGTGTCTGGAGTATTATCACTTTGTCAAGGGCAGGATAAATAGTGATTCCAGGGAGAGCCTGACATGGTGTAATGCCTCTAACATACAGATGGACAACAGCATGGGTGAAGAACCACAGCTTCTTTCTGAGAATATGTAGGT
>NW_005850474.1:0-217 GCF_000455745.1 Alligator sinensis
TCACTGCAAGACAAGGCTTACTATCCTCTGTGCTTATTGAGACAGTTGATCAGGTTTAGTTATGCAGCGTGGTCTCAACATTTTCTTCTAGCAGAGGTTTGTGACAATGCAGTGCCTTTAATTCCACTTGGCCAAAAGGGAACCTGTAGGGTAGCCTCTTTTTATAAAGCGCAGGTGTTATTGATCTTTACTAATCACATGTTGCTACATGGCCTTT
>NW_005850475.1:0-217 GCF_000455745.1 Alligator sinensis
ACACCGCCTTGTCGTGGGTCCTTTCTTATAAGTTTGCAGTTGGAGACACAGAAGCTGTCGCTGCTGTAATACCTGTTGTTGGGCCTCTGAGCCCCGGTCCATGTGCAGATGGCTCTTACTGTTGATCAATCTGAATGGATGAAGGTGTTGAAGGGCTTGCAGTGGGAGTGGTTATCTTCTGTCTTGTCATCCTCGTGTTGCAGCAGGCATCACTGAA
>NW_005850476.1:0-217 GCF_000455745.1 Alligator sinensis
TCCTCATTTTCTATGATGCTAAAGAACCGGATGAAAAGAACATGACAATGGGTAGTTCTGAAAGTGTATGCATCGGGCAAAAGAAAGGTTACCAATGGAATTCTTCAAGTGTCAGCCTTGAGTGTTGATATACTCTTAAGGAACTTTGTTTTTTAGCCCCATGATGAGAACACAAAGTGGATATGACCGCTGTCTATAAATGAATTAGGGATTTAAG
>NW_005850477.1:0-217 GCF_000455745.1 Alligator sinensis
TTTTTTTTTTAATAAAAGCCTCTGTAGGTTAAAAAAATGAACCCACACATTCAAACACTCTGCTACTTTGTTTTTAAATCTTAGTAATGTGGGAAAATGTCAAATCAGGGCTTCCTGGAAGTAACTGAGAGAAGTCCTGAGCTTGTTTAATGTGAATTTTCACACCTAACTTGAAAATATGAGAATACAGGATCCTGGGAGGCAGGGAAGAAAGCCT
>NW_005850478.1:0-217 GCF_000455745.1 Alligator sinensis
AGATACTCTCATTATTGCCATATAGGGTGGATTGCCATTAGTCATTCTCTGACTGAGAAGTTTCTAGTAGGTACAGAATAAAGATGCCTATCTTCTCCATGGCTTGAGGTACCTTGTATACATGAGACACATGTTGAAGTATCTTCAATGACTCCCAACCACATTGTGATGTCATCTTAAGCTTTGGTTCAAACTAATTAACGGCTGCATCTCCAGT
>NW_005850479.1:0-217 GCF_000455745.1 Alligator sinensis
AACTGGATGGCTTTAGAGACCTTTCCAGACCTCTGTTCCTAGCCAAGGCTGCCCAGAGTGGGGGGAAACTGGTGCACTTTGCCCCAAGCCCCTGCATAGCAAGGGGCCTGCAGCGTAGAAGGCACGCTGTCTCTGAGCCAGTTACAATCTGTCACCCAGTCCTCGCTCTGCAGCCAGAATGGATGCAAGGCCTGGCTATCAACCTCAGTGTGGGAAG
>NW_005850480.1:0-217 GCF_000455745.1 Alligator sinensis
GGTTCCACGTGGCTGCTGCAGGAAGTGCTGAGCAGCAGTGAAAGGGGCTGCTTTTTCCCCTATGCTGAGCACACTTCTGCCCTGCCAGCACTGCTGATATTGCAGCTATTCAGCATGAGCAAGTCTGCAGCAGGCGTGGGATGGGTCGGGGCTGTGTGCGGGTCCCCACTGGTACCGCAGAACTCAGGCCAGTGGCAGCAGCAGCTGGAAGGAGCTG
>NW_005850481.1:0-217 GCF_000455745.1 Alligator sinensis
CCCCCGCCCGCAGCGACGCCGGCAGTGTCTTCTCCTGTCACGTCCGCCACGAGGCTCTGGAGCAGCCCATACAGGAGGACGTCCCCCTGGAAATCCTAGGTATGTTCCCTTATCTCCTCCCCAAGGTAGCACTGAGCAGCATGGTCTGCACTGTATTAGGCAGTGGGAACGGTCCTTCCCTCCCGAAGGAGCTGGAGCACCAAGGAGCAGAGGGACA
>NW_005850482.1:0-217 GCF_000455745.1 Alligator sinensis
GTGCTGTTCACAGGGGTTTTGATGGGGTGTGTGTTGATGGCTGGGTCAGGGGTGGGGAGGAGAGGCACTGAGTCTCAAGCAAAGCTTGGACTCACTTCTGCAGCTGTAATAAGGTATCCTTTTTTGTCATTCCATTCTGCAGGTTAATGACAATGGCAATGACAGAGAATGATAATGACAGGTGAGTAATATGGTATTTACATAATCATTAATACTG
>NW_005850483.1:0-217 GCF_000455745.1 Alligator sinensis
CCAATGCTGCTCTTAGTCATAGCTACTTCCCCACTGCAGTTACCACTGCTACCACCCCTTACCCCTCACCACTGATTGCAGTTACCGCTAACTTCTGCCTGCAGTGAATTTGACAGTGAGAAAACCAAGAGTTATAGGGGGTGCAAGAGAGAGTGGGATTGGGGCAGCAGCGGGCATGCTGTAGACAAACTGCTCAGGTACACAGGAATGGTACTGC
>NW_005850484.1:0-217 GCF_000455745.1 Alligator sinensis
CTATGCAGCCATCAATGCAGCACTAGATAGATATTTATAGATATATAGATATATGACTCTGCACTTTTGACGTTATTCCTAACTGAATAAATCTCAGATCCCATGAGTCTTATTTTTTTTCCATGGTCTCATTGATACAGCTCCCTAGTAGGAGTGAAAGCTAATATACCTTTTAATAAACCTTTTCCAGAGGGATATGATCTCCTTACTCATGACT
>NW_005850485.1:0-217 GCF_000455745.1 Alligator sinensis
ATAATCTTTGCCTCAGTGCTGGTTATGTTAGCTGAAGAAAGAATGCTGGCATTGGTGCAGCAGTCTTCCCATCTAATGCAAAGAGACTTCCTGAAGCACTGATGATGGAACCATTCCGGGCACTTAAGATGGATTCAATATGTCACACACATCTCACACCCATAGAGGAGCATGGACATAACTATGGCATTGTAAACCAGGATCTTCATTTCCATCT
>NW_005850486.1:0-217 GCF_000455745.1 Alligator sinensis
CTTCCCCCCCCCCCCCCCAACACCCCTGCTGCTGCCTGCACCACTGCAATGGTTGTGGGGGATGAATTTAAGATGACTTTCCAGTAATTAGATTATTGACATGAAAAATTATAACTAATTAATACATTTTCCATGTCTAGAATCTAGTTATCCAGGCAGGGATGGTGGGGGGAGTCATTTTAAATTTGCTGCTGCTGGGCAGGCAGGAGGCACCTTG
>NW_005850487.1:0-217 GCF_000455745.1 Alligator sinensis
AGGGACCGGGATGCTAGATGCCAGACACGCCAACTTTTACATCTCTTGTTATCTCCAGTATCACATTTCTAGAGAACCAGGAGCTTTCGCAAGTGGTATTTGCAGCCAAGTTCCTGTTTCCAACGGAATTTTGGATCCCCTTCACAACAATTTTAGAGGACCTCCCCAGAAGAGTAAAGCCACGTGATCAACCGAGCAGTGGGGAGGTCAGGACAGC
>NW_005850488.1:0-217 GCF_000455745.1 Alligator sinensis
ATTCAATTGCACTGGTGTCCCTCTTGCAAGCACTTCAGAGGCTTGCTTTATTAAGCCATATGTTTGTATTAGGCACAGTGACTTCTCCTAATTAGAAATCCACCTGATTTTGAAAGCATGGCCTTCGCAGGGAGTTAACTGCTGGACTCAACACCCATAAGCAAGCACCTGTATATACCATATTTGGAGCGGTCAATGGCAGGTTTACTGAAGCCCA
>NW_005850489.1:0-217 GCF_000455745.1 Alligator sinensis
CCTCCTGAGGTCCTTCAACCCTAACTTTCTATGAAGACCTGGCAAGGAGCCTCTCTTGCAAGGGGGCAGATCTGAGGACACCTCTGCCAGCAATCACCAGCTGCACAAACGATCCCAAAAAGACCGCTGCAGTGCAGAGCAGGGGAGCAATGCCTGGAAGGGAAGGCCTGGGAAAGCAGAGCCTTAAGATCTGCATTGGCTGGTCTGCCCTGGGGGG
>NW_005850490.1:0-217 GCF_000455745.1 Alligator sinensis
CCAGCCCCAGCTACATCATCCCAGCAAGGGATTTATTTATCCATGTCTTAAACACCTCCAAGGATAGGGATGCCCCCACCTCTCTGGTTCCAGTGCTTTGCTACAATCTTCATGAAAAAGTAACAAGAGCAGAGCTTTGAAATGGTCACAGCAACAGCCTGGGAAACAAACGGAGAAAAGCAAGCGATGTGAAAGAAGCTGCAAGCAGGGACTTGCT
>NW_005850491.1:0-217 GCF_000455745.1 Alligator sinensis
CCCTTGTGGGCAGAAGGGCCCACCTGCATCATTACGGGGCAGGGGCAGGCTTCCCTGGTGTCCAGGTCCTTTTGGGCTGCAGCTAGGAAAGTGGGTGGCGGGGCTGCAGCTGTGTGGAAACGTGACATGGGGCTGGCAGCAGCGTGGAGCCCGTGCCCAGGGGGGTGGCGACAGCTTGGCTGGGCAGTGTGTAGGGGGGGGGGCAGCATTTGGACCC
>NW_005850492.1:0-217 GCF_000455745.1 Alligator sinensis
GTATCATTGCTCCAACTATTGAGTTGGTCTGATAAAAGGGGCTCACATCTCCCCAAAGAGCCTGCTTTCTACTGTCACACTGCTCTCCAGTGAAGGTGGGAACGGGGCTCGCCGCTGTTTGGGAATCCCAAAGTGAAGTGTGACTTGAAAGCTTGCAAAGAACAACTTTTGCAGCTATTTACTTTGTCTAATAAAAAGAGATCACACCACTGCTCCA
>NW_005850493.1:0-217 GCF_000455745.1 Alligator sinensis
CCCCATCCCCTGCCAGCTGCTGCAGCCCCCTCTGATGGTTGCCCCACCCAGCCCCACCCCCACTTACACCCCCAGGTCCCGATGGCTGCCCCCACAACCCCAGGCATGTTCACTTTAAAGAAGAAAAAAAAGTCTCTACCTACCCTAAAAACAAGGGTGGGGGGGGGGCTCCGGGGCCACCTGGCTGAGCCCCCCTGGGCAGCACAGGGCAGCGGGG
>NW_005850494.1:0-217 GCF_000455745.1 Alligator sinensis
TATTTCACATCTGCATTTGCCCCTCTGGAAGGGGTTTCTTTTGCATTCAGCCTGTTTTATAGCTTTGTCAGAATTGTTCAAGGACAGAGATGTTCCATTGGTGTAGAGTTGCAGTTCTACCAGATTTACAATGATTAATGTCGTAATTAATCTAGTGATAAATTCACCTGATTTGATGGAGGTAGCAAGGGGAAGTGGTGCAAGTACAAAGATTGAG
>NW_005850495.1:0-217 GCF_000455745.1 Alligator sinensis
TAAAGAATACTGATCCCTTCCGCAGCCAGCCTAGAGCATGACACAACTACCCCTGAACATCCACCCCAGGAACCACTACCCTGCCACCGCCTGCACACCAACTGACTGCCCAAGCCAGCTATGGACTGAACTGAGAGGGGAGAGGAAGCTGCTGTGATAAGGATGCACTGCTCCAAATACCTGGAAGTTGTGTCGCCATCTCAGTAAAACCTCTATG
>NW_005850496.1:0-217 GCF_000455745.1 Alligator sinensis
GGTGGCAGAAGGAGATCTTGGAGTCATTATTTGGGAAGAAATACTGTACTGCTGGTTTTCATTATATAAAATTTTCATAGCTGGATCTGCACTCTCTGATTAGAATCTCTTATTGTGGAGATGCAAATAATGTAAAGGTGAAACAGGATTTGGTCCGTACTGTTCTCCTGCTAGTTTAGAGATACACAGACTTTTGCATAGTTTTGAGAGAGTGAGT
>NW_005850497.1:0-217 GCF_000455745.1 Alligator sinensis
TGGGCCTCACAAGGCAGCGCCAGGAGCTGCACGCAGCTAGGCAGAGCTCTCCCCCACATGCCACACACCCACGCGCCCAAGGCATCTCCGGAGAGCCCGGCACGCGGCGCCCCAGTCCGAGGAGAGCCCGGCTGGCACCAGTAACTTGTCTCGGAGCTGAGAGCTGCTGAGCAGCTCGTCCTTCTGCAGAAGCAGCACCAGGTCCTTGTACACCGAC
>NW_005850498.1:0-217 GCF_000455745.1 Alligator sinensis
TTTTTATGCCTCAAGGGTGAGACAGTTTTCCTCCGTGTTTATTAAGGACCTGGATGTGCGCACGGAGCTGCTGGAGCCAGACTGCAGGGGACATGAAAATGTGTAGGACTGTGACAAGGCTGGTGGAGGGAAGCAGAGTCCAGAAAGACCCTGACAGTTGGATAGCTAGGTAGGAGGCAGCGAAGGGCAGTGCAGTGCAGACCAGTGGAGAAGACAG
>NW_005850499.1:0-217 GCF_000455745.1 Alligator sinensis
GCTCGAAATCTTCTCTCTAACAATGAGATGGAAACACAGTCTCTTAGCCCCTTCAATCCACAGCCTCTGCTAAGACTTCCGACATGAAAATGATCTCTGGTAGCAGTACTTTTGTAGTGGGCAGCTTCCATCCTCTAGAACCTGGACTGAACCATCAATTAAATTTACAGCCTAATAAAACACTGAGATGGTAATACTTTCAGTATGACTGGCATAA
>NW_005850500.1:0-217 GCF_000455745.1 Alligator sinensis
AACATCATAGCCACATCAAAAGGACCTTCATCAAGCTTGGGATAGCCTTCCTTCAGGTTTGAACTTTTTGGATTTGGTTTTGTAGTAACAATGATGAGGGGAAATGGCTCACTTCATAGCACTTTCCTATAATCAAGAAATTTTGAAAAAAATGTTCCAATTTAGCATGGTTCATGCTAGTACGGTGTACGCTTATGAAATACAGCCATTACCTCAC
>NW_005850501.1:0-217 GCF_000455745.1 Alligator sinensis
GCCCGGGCTGCCCGCGGGGAAGGCAGCGGCGGCAGCCTTCCTGCCTGATCATCACCCCTCCTGCAGCACATTACAGCCCCCGCTCCGTTGCCTGCTACCCCCCGCCATGGTACTCAGATGCCCCGGGCACCGGGGCCCCTGGGGGTTGCTACAAGAGGCACCGGGCAGTGCAGTCTGGACAGAGGTGGACACGGCTGGGGGGCAGGGGGCATCTCTG
>NW_005850502.1:0-217 GCF_000455745.1 Alligator sinensis
GAGTTTTGGTGAGCTGTCATGGGCCAGGCCATCACTCCTGTGACCCCAGCCCTGCCTGCCCATCCCGCTCCCAGACACCGCTCCTCACCTGCCTGTGACCCCATCCCTTGTGCCCAGCCGTGAGCCCTGCCCACGCGGGTGCCGTGGGTGTGGGGCAGAGGAGCCGGCGTGCCCAGGCAGTGGGACCAGGTTGGGCACTGGCAGCCAGAAGGATCCA
>NW_005850503.1:0-216 GCF_000455745.1 Alligator sinensis
ACAACCCCAGGCACTGTCACTTAAAAAAAACAAACCAGAAAAAAAAACAGAAAAAAGGGAAAAAAAGCCTCTACTTACTTTAGAAGCAGGGGTGGGGGGTCTCTGGGGACTCCTGGCAGAGCCCCCTGGGCAGCACAGGGCAGTGGGGGGCAGGAGGGCCTGGGCTGGGGCTGCTGGGACTGTCTCTCTGCCCTGCACTGTGCAGGCGGGGCCCCA
>NW_005850504.1:0-216 GCF_000455745.1 Alligator sinensis
GGCCTGCTGGGATCCAGGAAGGGGGACAGCCCAGGTGCTCGTACACACTGCACAAGTGTCCACAACCTCCCTGGGGGGATGCCATTGTTTTCTGTCCATCATTTCTTATTCTCGTCTCCGAACTCAGACCACCCGCTGGGCTTTCCAGCCTGATCCAGGGCCTATCCCAATGGATCCTTCATGGATTGTGCAACTGACTGTCTCTGTCTTGGGGCT
>NW_005850505.1:0-216 GCF_000455745.1 Alligator sinensis
GTGCACAAACGTGCATACATGCACACACATGCATGAACACACATGAAGACGTGCATGGACACACCTGCTCCCGGACTCACCCACATGCAGATACACTCAAACATGAACATGTCCACACACACACATATGCATATGTGCACACAGATGCGTGTGCATGTAGACACATGTGCATGCACACACATTTACACACATGCAAACACACACCAACACACGCAT
>NW_005850506.1:0-216 GCF_000455745.1 Alligator sinensis
CTGAATCGAATCAGCGACCAAAGCTTTGTACAGCCCTAGTTTATACTATAGAGGGCTTTCATTACTATATTACTAATACTCTATTACTACTTCTTCATAATTTCCATGAGAAAATTGTTTTGATGAAAGGCGTTATACAACTGTCCATAATGCAGGATAGAAACATTTTGTATGTTACAAATTCAGATTACTGGGTAGGCAGCCCTCATATTATAC
>NW_005850507.1:0-216 GCF_000455745.1 Alligator sinensis
CCTTTCCCACATCCCACCACTGCTTCTAGGAAGGCAAGGTGGCTTTTGTGGCCTCCCACATCTGCCAGAAGTGAGAAAAGCAGTCATGAAAGTGAGCGTCCTGCAAGAGACTAGCATTGAGGCACCGGTAGGGCACCCGGGGATGCATCCTGCCAGGAAGGTTCAGCACACAAGAAACCAGGCTATGATCTGATAGTCCTGCTGGGGTAATGTGGC
>NW_005850508.1:0-216 GCF_000455745.1 Alligator sinensis
TACTGTAATGTTGTAGCATGAACTGCAACTCCAAGAAGCCTCCAAGGACTTGGGGGGAATAAACTGCAGTGTGCACCACAACTCCCTGAAGGCAGCAGGGAGCAGGAGGAAGCAGAAGGAGCAGCATTGGAGAGCAGGACACGGTGGTGGAGAGAGTCACATGGCCCCAGAGTCAGGAATAGCCAAGCTGGGACTGCGAGCTGCAGCAGTGGAGCT
>NW_005850509.1:0-216 GCF_000455745.1 Alligator sinensis
CTTGCGGCATGACTGTGTGAAGTAGAGGACTGGGGTCCCTCTGTACTGGGCGGGTGAGTCGCATCTGACACTTTCTGCATCATTCTCCACCATGGCCTTCTCCAGCCCGTCCTCCTGATAGTAGATGCTGGCCTCGTTCTCGGTGATCCAGTCCCGCAGGTAGGCCAGGCTGCAGTTGCAGTGCCAGGGGTTCTTGTCCAGGAAGACATAGGGAAA
>NW_005850510.1:0-216 GCF_000455745.1 Alligator sinensis
GTGACAAATTTCGGTGGGCATCTGTACCTCAAAAGGATCATCCACAGCCCTTCTTAGCTGACAGTCAAAGGCTTTTGTGAGGTCAAAAGTGGCCATATAGAGACATTTACATTGTTCCCAGTTTTTTTTCTTGCAGCTAGTGAGCAGTGACGATTATGTCAGTTGTGCCTCTTAATGCTCTAAATCTACACTGAGATTCCAGGAAGAGCTCTTCAG
>NW_005850511.1:0-216 GCF_000455745.1 Alligator sinensis
AGCTCTGGCCCTTTAAGAAAAAAAACCCAACTCCACCTCTCCCACATTCACCGGTTCCTGCCTGGTGACGGGCAATCCCCACTGCCCCCTGCTGTCCCATGCCACATGGGGGGGCTCTGCATGAGCCCCCCAAAGCCCCAAGGCTACTGCAGCAGCTGGTGAGTCTGGGGGGGCAGGAGTTTGGGTTTTTTTCTTATAGGGCTGGAGCTGGGGCAG
>NW_005850512.1:0-216 GCF_000455745.1 Alligator sinensis
GCACCTGATTCTGTGGTCTGCAATCAAGGACTAGATTCCACTCATTTGTGTGTGAGGCCTATGGGTCTTCTACCATAATTTGCATCCTGCAAATAATGAGAGGCAAATCTAACTAGGGCACATGTTCCTTTGTCTTTTCTTTGTTCTGGACTGTCTGTGTGAGAGGGATGTGTTGCACTCGAATATTTGAGGAATTGATGTTCTTGATGGAGAAAC